>NW_009260616.1:5947157-5980345 GCF_000687185.1 Egretta garzetta
GAGTGGTGGTATTAGCACTTTAGCTCATACTGTGAAGCTGGCATTTGCACTTAGTTGTCTCCATCTGGCGTGGTATGTTCAGGGCATTTCTCACAACTGCCTGTTGAAAGTTTAGTGTTTCAATGGAACCCAAACGATCTCGGTTGTGGGGCCCTTGGGGGTTGATCTCAGTTCTTTCAGTAAGAAAACTGGTTATGATGGTAGGAATATACTATCATCTTAGCTTTTTTTATCCACCAAGTAAAGTGCAGTAATTTTTGGTCCCACACTCTTGTCTGTCAGACATGATCTTAGCACAGTCCTCTGTGGATAATTTTATGATAATTTTTTTTTTTTTGGAAGAAAAGAACAGCTTGGCACAGTCAGTATAATACTGTCTTAACAATCTCTGTATGAGATGAATTCAGAAAGTCACAGAATTTGCATAGTAAACCAATTGCAATAATTACATTGACAAACCGAAACCATTAATTGAAGAACCTGTGTTTGAAGATAATGCCTTTAATTATAATGAGGTTAAATATTTCTGACAAAAGTGAATCCTTCCAATGACATGTGAGTTGGGAAGAGAATGGCAATCCACATGAAGTTCCATGGCTGTAACTTGTTATTCTTCATAGACTCAAACATGCAAGCAAGCTATATCAGAAGTTGCATAATACTGATCTTTTTACCCTTGAGAGTGTTGCAAATGTCTATCATTAAGGCAGCTACAGCTAGCCAGTCAGTTAGTGTCAATCAAAGCCTGTGAGGCATTTTACAAATTAGTCCCTATTGATATATAATGATATATGAATTAAAAGCAAGAGATGGAGCCATTTGTCATTGTAACAGCTAAGTTTCCAATTAGCCTATTTAGCTACTTTTATTATATATGCCATGTGTATGCCATGCATTTTTTATTGCTCAATGCATTTTAATTGAATAACAGAAATGCTTGAAGGAGCTGACATTAAATCAGAAATCCTTGGGTTTTTTTAATCTACTGTGTGCATGGAGGAAGGAGGAAAATAACATTTCTTATTTTATTCTTAACTTCATTTTGCCTACATTATTTACTTCACATTTTTTCAGACACAGAGAGACTTATGTTCTAACCAAAGCCTTTGTGATAATGTTTTGGGGCCAAATTTGGTGATAACAAAAGGTAATGGAGCATTCCTGGACAGAAAGATTCCAGAGAAGAGATATCTATCTCAGTGACACAGACTAGCTTAAATCTGATGATGGTAACAGAGTTGCTTTCACTTTTTACCAGTGAAGCTGAGATGAGAAGGTAATCCATATTTTTCAAACAGTTCCTTGGTGTTACTTCTGCACACCTGGAGTGAACATAGCTGGAACTGTATTCTTTTGCGGGTGCATTGGTGTACCCTAAAATGCATGGTCAGTTTGCTCCCCAGGATATTTGACAGGGGATGAGGGAGCAGAAGAGAAGGTAGAATGACATTCTTGCAACTGTACTGCAACGTTTCTCTATTCCCTGGCTAGGCATCACCCAAAGCATAAAGAATCTATTCAGCAGCTGGCTGATAAGCTGCAAGAATGGAAAATTGTTACTGTATCAGGAGCTGCTTTTCTCTAGTTAGAGTAGGAAAGTACTGCTTTAATTACTCTGTATTATTTTAGATTTTAAGTGGTGAGGTATCTTTGTTTACCTCAATTTCTAAAGGGTGGCTCTTTCATGTATAATATTCTCTATCGAAACAGTAATCCTACCAAGATTATTCTTGAGTTATTTGCATTCTATGTGCTGATTTTTGCATATCAGATCGTAAGTATTTTAGACATTGATTTATCATTTGTTTGGCCTCTTGTACTCAGAGAATACAATAGTTCCATTAAAAGACACTTGAACGATTCTGAATTTTAAAATGACATAGTACCATAAAGAATAAGATGCTTTTCAAAGAACAAGAATAAAAAATCCTTCAAAAATAAAATAAAATAAAAAAATAAAAGGAAATTACGCATTTCACATAACGATATCAAGTAGTCACACAAATCTGCTACAGTTTGGCAGAATAATCACAAGCAAAAGAGGGAATTGTTAATAACTCTTCTAGAGGATTTCTACTCCAAAGTTTTTTCCAAGATACTCTGTTTTGAATTTTCAAAAAAAACAGTCAAGGGATTTAGATGTTAGAGTCCTGCTGGAAGTGCCTTTGAAAGTCCTCCCTAGGAGAACAGCCTGGAAGGAATCTTGTGCAAGGAGTAATTAGGAGCCAGTGTGTACCTGCAAGCTGAGCAGATGCAGAATAACACCATCTGTATAGCAACTCTAATTCTGCAAAGAATTTAGGCCCATAATGTCACCTTTCTTTACTTTTTAATCTGATTGTCCTCATTCACCACTGTACTTCCCCCTGTGTATACTCCATCTACAGGAAGATCACCCAGAGTTAACTGATTGCATTGGGGTTTTAATTCTTAAAATTTCTTAATCCTTAAAAAAAATCCCTTTAATGAGAGTTGGGCTATTTACTGAGCTAACAGTGTTTGTTTCATTGTAAAATCCTGCTATCACTTCTTGACATGAGGCAGAACTTTATAGGAACATGGTGGAGCACAGGTGCTGCAGGGTACGGACTGACCGACAGGTAGAAAAAAAGGCAGGTAAGAGGAGATTGCAGGGAATGTTAAAGCCATGGGAGACTGCAGAGAAATAGGCGGGACAAAAAGAGACAAAAGAATCAAACTCCTTTGAGGAAGGTGTTTTAAAAGATTTTACAAGTATGATCTACCTTCACGCTAGAGAACTCTACTGCTATTAAAATAATGGCAAAATTCCTGAAACAGTTTACAGGAGATCTTTATTTTCCAGATATAAATTAAGAATAAATGCCATTAAAATCATGAGGCTGAGAGTTGATTGTTCTCTCACAGGGTAAATACCAGAAAGAAGGAAGAGTGATTCACAGTGAAGGACAGACTGACATAAAACAAATCAGTGTACATTGGTAAGGAATGAATTCAGGCTGGAAATTAGAAGCTATCTAACCATCTCGAGAGCAGGGTTCCAAAAGGCTCAGCATGTGGCCCAGAAAAATAATCCATTTTATGCTGGAACATGAGAAATTTATGAGGGCAGTTGCATGATAGTTTCCTATCCTGAGAAGTGATTAGAAAGTGAAAAAAAAACCAACCCCAAACCCCTCCTGTCAACTGTTCAGTTGGCCTGCTGTTTATCATTACATATTTAAACTTTAAGCAGCAATTATCTTCTCACTATATATTTGGACACAGCAAAGAAGAATCTGAATCAAATACCATTAACATGGTAGAAATAATACCAAAATAACATTGAGGTTTAAAGAGAGCTATTTAGGGAAAAGATTAAATTATGATAGTATCTTCCATAGAAAATTTCAATAAATCTGCCAGAGTCAGGTAAGCAGAATCAGCGAGACAAGGTTATGACCACATTTATTAGATAGAAATGACCCAAGTTAGTTATTTCTGTGTGTGGGGAAAATAAAGGAAAAATGGGAAATAGCTTTTGGAAAATGAGAACTTGGAGTTCATTCAAGACAAACATTCTGCGTTTTCCTTCTAAGCACAATAGTAGGGTTAAACTCCTTAGTTTGCAAGCACCAAATTATCCTAGATGTAGCTCAAACTTCAGATATACATAAAAATATTGGTGCAGTAGCCAAGTAACAAGAACCATATAACGAGAAGCATCTCTTTGAAAAGAAATGTTTCAGTGTGCCTTTACTATTTATTCAAATGCTTTAGCATTCATGTAGAAGCAAGAGACTATTATCCTGTGACAATGTTCTGTTTGATTCATATTATCTCTTAATTAAATTAATGTATGCTGTGTTGCAGACACTTATTAAAGTAATTGTTTGCGTAAAGCAGGGATATCATAGATATAAACATTCCAGTCATCTCGATATGATTCAGAGACCTTTGTTAATGACTTACTTGAGTAAAAGTCTGGATTTGCCTTGCCCTCTGTGATAATAACTTACTAGAAATTGGGCTAAATTGTTATGTAAATTCTTTCCTAGGCTTACAAACCTAGCTAAAACTATGAAAGGAAGATTAAAAGAAATATTTTGCAATTGTGAGGTTTGGTGATCCCGTTTCCAGACTCAAATATCTAGGCAAAGTTTCAATTCATACAAAGCAAATGTAAGTAAACGAGAAAAAGCACTGCCTCCCTGCCTCAGAACACACTGTAATTGGTGGTCAGAGACGGCTTCTACTCTGGAGTCATGAACCTGCATCTTCACAGTAGGCATTTGACTCAAATTCATCAATAGCTTTGAGACTTTCGGTACCATCGTCTCTGAGATAAATTTACCTGTTGTACATTTCTCTTTAGCAGGAGGCTTTCCAAAACAATGATGTGGAGAGTCATCTCCCTTTTTTTTTTTTTTTTTAAATTTCTCTCTCCCCAAGGCTGTCTGAAGATTAGTGAAAAACCTGTTTAATTACACCAAGAATTTGAGGGAAAGCTAATTATTTTCTCCACATGTAGAAGTTTCCCCCAACAGCTATTAACTTGGTGATGTAATATTAAGTGAAGAATTGTTGTGACATGTTCTTTGACTAGTACTATTTAACAAAGCAATGATGCTATCTATTGTCTTGAACATCACCTCAGACATCTACTGTATACAATGCTTAAGAATCAAAATCAGCCTTTGATTGAATACTTTCCATTTTTGCTGAAGTGGGCATTAATTGCATGGATTCCTGAGCCAAACTTGCCTTACTGATGTCTTCTATGTAGCCTTGATAATAACTTACCCAGATCTCATCTTCAAACTTTTACAAGACTGGATCTAGAAACACCGCTAAATTTTACTATCAGGGGATACCCTTGTAATGAGAAAAACAAACAATGGTTTCCTCATACATAGCTATTGGAACTTCACTCATGCTGAAGATACAGAATTTCCTTTTCATATCAACTACCATAACATAGCCAAATATATTCCTGAATTTTAAGATTTTGCTGAATGGCTCAACTGGCTTTATAATACAGGAAAAAAAAAATGCACAGAATTACTTATAAATTGTGGAACTGGCTCCCAGCACAGGAAGAGATTGGTTGCTATGGCTGCTGCTTCTTCAGCATCTGATTGTTCAATATATTAAGTGTCAATCTCTAAGCACCAGAATTAAAAAAAAATATGTATTTAAAAAAAAAAAAAACCTGCATAGACAGAATTAAGGAAAACATTATCTATTTGAATATTCCATGTCTCTACAATCCTCTTTTTGTAATGTTTCAGTTACTCGGCTCAGCCAGATATACTTTATAGGACTTGATGGACAAATTGTCTCTTTCAGTATTGCAAATTCTATGCTCTGACTTCTGATAAATTCAGGTTGATGCTATGACATTTACTGTCACTTGTAAGGAGAGGTAGGATAATTCATTCATATCTATTCCTCTCAAATGTTACTTTCTTTTTTTACCATGAACCTAGAAAGAAAAAAGGAAAATGAGGGATTATCTGGATTCAGGGTTACTATATTCTTAATTGTGAAACAAATTATTAATTGCTAGCATCAACCTTTCATTTGAGTAACTTTTGCATACTGCTCTAAAACAGTGTGGTAAATTTTTTTTTAGGTTATTTCATGGGTCAAAGAATCAATTGCAAACAAAAAATGAAGTAAGCCTATCAAAACAAACTTTAATTCATCATTCACTTAGGCAAAGCTGATAGTCCTCTTTTTTTTTTTTTTCCCTCTTCTAGAACTAAAAAACAGAAGGTATTTTGTTTATTTGGGGCACAAGTCATTACTTATGCTTGTGTGATGTCAACTTGCTATACTATAACAAGAATTTTCATGTTCAGCTACAATGACTTTCAGAGGGAATCAGTTGTTTTCAAGGCTTAAGCTGCTATTGGAGAAGTTCCAAATCATTAGCTAAATTTACATTCTATTCTGTCTGGAAATGTATTTTTATAACTTGCAGACCTTGTCCTATTCTTTTTGAAGTCAATAGGAATTTTGCAATTGACTTCAGTATGAAAAGAGCATCCCTGAAGTTTTTAAGGGATAACTGAAAACCACAGAATCAGAATCACATAATAACCCAGGTTGGAAGGGACCTTGAAAGATCACCTGGCCCAACCTTCCATGGCAAAAGGAGAGGGAGCCTAGATGAGAACTATTCCACTCTCCTGTTGGCCTGCTTAGATATGACTCATTGTCTCTATTTTATTTTATCTTAAAATTGAAAGTGTCATAACACCTAGAAAAGACCTGTAGTCTTGCAGAGGATGGATGGTTATGGACATAAGAGTAATATTCTCTCAGAGAAATATCTTTTATGCACATGTACTGCTGAGACTTATTTCTTACATTTGAAGTACAATATAGCAGCCAGTAAATGTATGTAGGAGCTCTTTTGTATGACAGGGGGTGAAATCCTGCTTCCCTTAATCATCAGGTAGAATCCTTCAGGAGTAAAGGACCTGACTACTAATTCTGCTTTGAAATGGAAAACTTGGAGGGCAGAAGATTTCACTACTTAAAAGAACAAGGTATACTGATATCAGTCATCTTAGAATTCAGATGGCTCCCTTGTTGCAAAGGCTGTGCTAAATATAGGAGTGGTTTTGAGCTGAGGAAGAAAACCTACAAAAATCTGCAAAAAACCCTGGTCTAGAAAAGGTTTTTTGCTTGTGCGACTTCTCACATATTAGAAATTAAACAAATGCTTATTTAAGGCCAAATTCCATCAGTGTACAGGAATCCTCATTAGACCAAAATCTCATGGTTAGGAGAATAGTAGAACAATAGTTGCTAGATTTGGCTGATTTGTACTGTGAGTCAGAAAGAACAAAAAAAGGAATATTATTCCTTTTCTTCTGCAGTCACTCTTACGCTATCTTTCCCTCCCAGCTTAAGAGCATTAGCTCAAGAAACAGAGAAAGAAAAGGAAAACAAGCATTCATCTAAAACAAATGTAATGATTTTTTTTGGCCATAAAGACAGGTTCATATTTTTGGCAACTTGCATTTTTCCCTCTGCAGCTGGAATTCAGCAGCTCATAGCTGTCTGCCAAAGCAGATGTATAATCTAGGCCATTGCCTCACAACTGCTTTTGTGAGTGTTGTTAAAGGAAACACTTTCTAGATAAATACTTTGAGAATCTTAAAATTAGAGAGTTTAAAAGAAAATGACAGGATTCACTTGTCCAAGTTGGATCAGCAGACGCAGATGGTCGCACAATTTAGGTATGGAGATATTTTTTCTCAGTTCTAATAATTACACATCATTATTTCCTCCCTAACTGCCCATAAAATAAAGATCTAGCTGGTAGTTCTAATTCAGGGGATGTCATATTGACAAAATCAAGCATTTTTCATGATATCCTATTAATTTGAATGCAACCATGATGCTATCTTGAATACAGAAATAATTAAACTACCAGAAGGCTTACCTGTTCACAGTCCCAAGGATTCTTCAGCTAGCATCCTGACTTTACAGCTTTCTTTTCACTTACGCTGCTGGGATGATACTTTTCTCTCCCTTTATAATTCTGCTACTTGCTTCTCTGATTTTTCCATTATTCCCTCTCTTTCTCTCTCTCCACATACACATACCATGCACATGCATATATATACATATTCGAGAAAATAGTTAGCAATGTCGTGCCATTTTTGACCTGGGCAGACATGGGTGTTTTTTGTTGGGGATTTAGATACTGCTATTTACTCAGCTATCTCCTGTGAAAGCACTCCCACTAATATTCCCAGTCAAACAAAAGCATTAAACTCATCAGTTTCAATAATGTTCTATCCAATGCAATATTTTTATAGTGCTGATAGGGATCGCCTTCAAATCTAGGCAATGTGGTGGAACTGTCATGTGCTACGTGTAATTTAAACATTTCTGCATTTGGTTCTCCACCTCTGGAGATCTTTGCTCAAGGCAGCTTTGAACAGGTTGTTCAAGGCAAGATTTCACAGCCTTTCTGGGAAACCTGCTCCAGCTTTTGATTACACTCACTGTGGTGTTGTTCTTTCTAATATATACTCAGAATTTCTCCTATTGTAATTTGTGCCTGTTGTCTCTTGTCCTTTCATTGCTGACTTCCAAGAATAGTCTGGCTTGTTTTTTCCTACACACCATCATTAGGTGATTGAAGACTGCACTAAGATCCCCCTTAGTCTTCTCAAGACTAAACAAACCCAGTTTTCTCAACCTTCTTTCATACACCATGTGATCCAGCCTTTAATCACCTTGGTGGCCCTCAGCTGAATTCACTCCAATTAGACAATGACTTTTTTTTGAGCAATGGCATGCTGGAAAACCCAGCATGGTAGAAAGTCCCTGATAGTGGAAGCCACAAGCTTAATACTTCTTGCTCTTCCACAAGCTCTTATACTATCCTTCTGTCTATGCCAGCTTATGGGATGGCTTTTTAACTAGGGACATTTTAGGTCCAGAAGCAGCCTACGCTCTGCACAGAACAGTTCCCAAGCCAATACTCCTTCCCAGCACCAGAAGAGCCAAGGAGCATGATACAGATAGGTCCAACCAGCTCCATATTGGTCTGGGGGAATGTCCAAAAAACTGAAGTTGGTTAGAGCTTCCTAATAAGAACTGGTATCTTATGGAGTAGCCAAGTTTTTTCTTTGCCATCAATTCCCAGACTTCTAAAGAAATGGCTGCAGAAGCTGTATGGGCTGATCAATCATGCCAAATTTCACTCGTTCTTCATTAAGTCAGTTTAGGTGCATCTATACCACAGATGGTGAATGACTGATTTCTGCACTGTCCAGTAGTACTTTTCTGTAGCTATGTGGATTCACATATCTGCATATCTACCCACGTACCTATCCCATGCTTTACAGAATTACAGTTAATCTAGAGGAAAAACAAATACAACCCAAAACATTGAATTACTTCTTCATGGCCATTAATAGTGAAATAAGCAGGACATTAGGTGTGAAGTAAACATTACCTCTGTACCAACTGATGCAAGGAAGACCTTAGCATCAACTTTGTCATGTTTTTCATGCTAAAATATTAATTCTGTGTAGACAGTGTGTGGAATGACACAGACCTTTTATTCTAGAAGACTCAGTCAGTATTCTCTAAAGCCTTCCCTAACTAATAACTATTTCTGACAATTATTGTGGAAAGAGTCAATATGTTTCAATGGAATATTCTCTCTGAAAAAAAAAAAATCAGTTAAATGCACATAGTCCTACATCATGAATAAAGGTATTATAAAAAGAAGATAAGAGGAGGGAGGGGAAAGGAAGGGAGGGAAGAGGAGGGGAGGGGAGGGAAAAACCCCCAAACTTCTAGATATCAAGTTAAAAGCTTTTTGATCTCTACCTGATACAGGGTTATCAGGGAAGAAGTCAGAAACTCTTGAGCATGGTATTAGGTAAACCTTAACTGCACATAACAGAGCTTGTTGGCCAATTTCATGGCTGCATTCCTCAAGCTCCTTTCTCAAGCAGTATTGTAGTGAACATATTGTAGTTAACATTGTCTTAAGACAGAAATAAAGAACTATAATGAACCACAATGGGCATCGCTTAACGTTTTTATATTCCTGCCATGAAGACAGATGTGTTCCTTTTGTACTGCCTGATACATATGTCCCTGAAGTAATAGCCACATGAGGTCACTGTTGTTCATACATGAGTCATAAGCTTGAATCACAATATTTTCAGTTGACTGAAGCTAAAATGTGTGACTGGAAATGAAGTTGTATTATACATTAAGAAAAGTATGCAAAAAGAATTCATTAACTTGGGATATATTAAATGCAAACACTAATCACATAAAATACAGAATAGAAGTTAATAGTTTGTTTGAAAAACAGTTTAAAATTATCTCATAGTGGCTGAAAAGAAGCAAGGGTATTATCTACTATACCTACTGGAACTTTCTCTGTAGTAGTTACCCTCCTCTGTACCTGGTTAGAGAATATTTGATGGGCTGTGCTGACATAAAACCACGAAAAGACTTCAAGAAAGAATTAGAAGTTTGCAATTGTTTAATTACTTATTTTCATGAAAGACATTTCTTTATTTCTTTTTTCCTTTTTGCTTTTACGTGTGAAGTTCAGTGTCTACAGAGGTGAAATATTGTGAGCAATGTGAGATGCTCTAGTATTAGAGAAGCAGTGTTATAGCCAACCCGCGTACTGAACTGTGATGGGAAGCCATTCTGATTGTGAATTTGCTTACCATTTTTTTGTCAATTCTTATAATACATTATACCTATTATGCTGATAGTTTCTCTGAATGATTCTATTCATGTGATTATATCAATGTACATTATCGTAACATCTTGTCTTAAATGATTACATAGTGTATATGATGAATTCAGTGTTATAAGATCTCAGAGCAGGTACATTTCTTTTTTACTAAATTCTTCTAATTAAAGAATAAGGGGTTATATTTGCCAATGCTGTATAGTCGTGAAATTAAAAACCTTATCGCGATCAAAATCATCAAGAGAATAGTACTGAAATAGCAATCAAAAATGTCAGCTGAATTTGTAGTACTGCATAATTAAAATCTTACTCCCCAAACTGAATTGAATTCACATTCCTGTGTTGAGATTCTTTCAGGAGGGCATGTTTTTATGCCGGTGTTTTTATCAATGTGGATTTAGATGCAAAAACATGACTTGTTCTACTAATAAAATAAAAGATAACTTTAAAAGTTGATTAGTTTTTGCAACATCTTTTGTCAAAGTACCATGCATATTAAATTGTACATTTGAGCTTAAAAAAAAGCTCTCTACATAATGTACAAAAAGACTGCTTTAATAGGACATTAACATAGCAAAAAACCCAGTCATCTGCTCAACAGTTCTTGCATTTATTTCTTCATCTTGAAGCAGGCGAGTAAGTAAAATGCCTCATATTATGTAATTATTTCATAACTTTGGATTCCCATATGGGATTTAAGAGACCATGGAGAAAACTTAAAAACTGAACATATTCATGTTTGATAATGAGGAACACAGTAATGAATCTTAAAGGACAAAGCCTGTACAAAAAATGGATGAAAAAGTGGGTCAATACAGGACATTATCCCAAATTTCTGTTGACAGTATATTACCTTAAAACTTCAAAAATAAATTGTCCTCATAATTAGCTTAATAGATCTGACTACACATAATGCGACCTCCATGTTTATAGAAACAAAACATAGTATAATTACAAAATATAATTAACTGTACTAATTAAGCTATAAAATAGCAATAACTCTCAGTAAGTATCTCACTGCAGTTTGCTACTTAGCTGAATTTATGCTGTAAAGGAAAGCTAAAAGGACTAGACGCGGGAGTGAGTGCAAGAGTTCATCCCGCCCCAGAAGTCAACTAGATTTAGAAAATCTGTTGGAATAGTTGGTGAAAAATCAGTAGCAGCAGTATGTGCAGCAGATGGTTGTTCAACAGTGGAAACGAGTTTGAGTGTGCAAGGCTGCAACAGCTCCTCTGGTGGCTGGTGGCCCTACTGCCATCTGAAAGGACACGAAGGGGTTTACCTTAAGATTTGTTCCTGGGTCCCCAAACCAGCACCTTAGCCAGCGCTGCTCACAAAGAGGAGTGAAACCATTACCTAGAGGAATGTTTGATTGATGGGGAAGCAATGATGGGATGTTTTCAATTCCAGAGCACAATATATACAATTACTTGATAGTGCCATCATGCAGGAAGAGAGAAACCTGTTGCACTCCCAGATGACTACCGTGGAACAACTTTTGGTTTTGCTCTTTTGTTCAAATAGATCTTGGTTTATTGTACTAACAGTTGTCTTAACATGTCTGACCTTTTAAATCATGCCAGCTGACAATTGTACAGGACAAATGTATGAGAGGTATTTTCAGGAACAAGCCGTATGACAATCAATTTCAACAATGTTGCTTAGGTGTTTATCAAGTAGTGAGTTGCTTCTTTCTTCTGCTATGTTTTCTAATAAAGTATTTCTGCCTAAACAAGCAAATAAGCTAACATACCTCCTGCTACCTTGCCTTTATTCTATGTAATAAAAATCCTTACTGAAAGAATTTATCACAGGGTAAGGAGAATATTTTTGAGTGAAATCCCTTAAAGATATTGGCAACACATCACTGGATTCCCCAGGAAGGGGAAAAAAAAAAAATCTTCTTTACTAGAAAATACATGTTTTAGTGCCAGCTACTATTTCCACCTAAGAGATCAACAACCCAGGAGACTACTTTTGATCACTGAGTGTTGTTGCCTAACGTGCTAGTCCAGCAGATAACGATGAGGCAGGTGGAAGGCACTTCTATTCACTTCTTTCAAGTGAGTTTTAATTTATTCTTCATCTTTTCTTTCACTGAGAACTTCTCTCCCTTGCCTCAGTAACCTACTTCATTCAGTGTGTCTGCCAAACCAGTGAAGAGGAGATGGGATAACATATTTTTGTGTGAGTCATATGCTGGTAATGGTCTGAGCTATTTTACTGTCTGAAGTAGCGTAGCTCTTTCATCTCATAGGTAGTTTTACCACTACTGGTTAAAGGTTTAAAGGAATGTATGGCCTGTCTATCTAAGGGGCAGCTGATACGCAGTTGGAAAATACATTGGGGAAATTTTAGATCACTGAGGTTCAAATATCATTCAGAAGAAGCAAGGAAAAAAAGCCTTTCATCACAGCCCTGTGATCTCGAATGTAGCTTTTGTGTTGTATCTCTATAGCTTGTAACTTGTAATGATCAAACTTGTAGCATCCTTTAGAGAAATTTCTGAGATTTCATAATTATAGTTGTTCTAGATTACATTTATAAGAGAAAAATTAGCGCAGCTGGTGTCAAACCACCCATAACTCTTTTATAAGAATCCACATCGTTTAAACAAATGTATTACAAATTTTACCTTTCTTTTTTGACAGATTTGTCTAAGAAGATGTAATAATAATAATGCCATGTTTATAATCATAAGTAAACTTGTGTATAACATTAATATGAAGTAAAACATTTTGTTGTGGAGATTTTTTGGACACCTTACTCTCTGTACAAAAGTTTCTTCTTCCAAACCATGGAAGCCAAGGTTCAGAGTCACAAAAGGCACCATCTCTCCAATCGCCAAAAAGTTCGACCCTATTCCTGTGGTACATATACCACTTGTATGTACTTTCCCTTTAAATGAGTGTGTTTTTTAATCTCCATCTTATCAACACACCTGGGACATGTAAATATGCAATTAGTTATCATCAAGGCATTTTTGTAATCCGTTTTTTCTTGGGAAATGTGTGTGTGCATGTGTGCTGATTTGTGTGTGTGTAAACAGGTTCGTAGAATAATTTAGATTGGAAGAGACCTTTGGAGGTCATCTTGCCCAGCCCCCCTGCTCAAGACAGACATACATTCACTAATTAGGCTAGAAACAGCAAATTATTTATTTATATTACCATCAGGACAGCTACAAAAGAGACAGACATTTCTGATAAAATAATCTAGTAGCTTGCAATTATGTACATTAAGCAACGCCATTTTCCAGTTACCTAATATATACGCATTTCTCTTTACATGCATGTATGTATATACATACCACATATACAGATACAAACACATAAATTAGAAAGGCAGATGAAAGGATGTGTAAATATACACATATAGCAGAAATTGCATTTTTAAAAAGGAATATGCTTACACAAAATGATCTAAAATAATATTCTTTTCCTCCTGAAATAAAGGCAAAGCCGTGGGGTCTACCAAGAGAGCTGAAAGAGGTCAGAAGATAAGACCACTTGACTTTTACTTATACCAACCTTTTTAAACAAAGGTATTGTATAATGGCACCTCGGTACAGGATGTGACATTTTGAGAGCACATCAGTTGCCCTTCAGTGCATTCCATATGAGCTTAACAAGTCCATGCTAACCTGAGTGACAACTAATTAAGACACTACTAATGAGGCTGTAAAAATTGGGGTCCTTAGAGATGTCTGATTACGGACATCTATTGCTCTTCGGTCATTATACAGGGAGAAATGTCCCTGAGTGAAAGTTTGGATGTTTCAGATAGGTTTTCAAGAGCACAGCTTTCTGTGGTAAATAGAAAACAAATGTAGTTAATCATGTAGATATCAGCAAAACATGGAACATTATGCCTTTGTGTTCATGCAGAAAGAAAATGTGTCTGATGTAGATGTTTAGCTTTATAATAGCTTAATAGAACCAATATTTGGCATATTCAAATACCAAACTACAAACAAATGTGCTGTCACTCTGAAAGCTTTCATATGGTTGCAATTTTCAAATTAGCAAACTGAAAGTTATCTAAAAGGCAACATATTGTTATACTCTAATGGGCCATTATGGCATAACTTATTTACTTATTTAGTTATCTGTTCCAGCTTAAATTCAATTTCTCCAGATTTTGGACTCAGAAACCCCACAGGGCTTTTACAATTTGGCTTCTGCAAAGCCTACTCCTTTCTCAAGAGGTAGACATTTTCTTCTGGACTATGTTACAGAAGCATGAACTCTACCGGTCTTGGCAATACATCTGAGTAAATGTGACCTGTATAGGCATTTTCTTCCTGTACTTACCACCCCTATTACAAGAATAGTGTAATGCAAAGAATCCCTTATCATAGTACACCCTTGCATACAGTACAACAGCAAGATTGACCTGAGCCTATTCAGAGAGAAAATATCTGATTTCAGCACATAGGGAGAAGTTGAGTGAAGCCAGATTGCAGCCAATTGACCTGAAAGGAAAACATCCAAGCTCCTATATTAGCTCCATCGATGCTCTACTGACTGAAAGGGATTTATATTCACAATAATTTCCCTATGATTTCTCTCCTGACATTTTATATTCCTAGTTTTAAAGCAGAGAACATGAAAAGGGTTGCCTTCTGTATCCCATATACATAATCCTGACTCAGTGATGCTGTTTTCTCAGGTTCAGCATCTTACCCTGACCCCAATTTTAACTGCCCACAATGTAGATGTCTATATATGAAATAGTCTCTCTAAAAAACTGGCTCTATAGTCAATGGAAAGCTAGTCTGTGTAGTCAACACGGAGACTACTTGAGGAGGAAATGCATCTACAGCTTCTTTTCATTGTAATTACCAGTTCTGTTGACTACAGAGATACCACATAATGATTTTTCAGAGATCCTTTTTTTGTCAAATGACTTCCAGAATAACCTCAATTTGTCTAATAACAACCCATTGCTCAGTGTAGTTACATCTGGAAAAAAAAAATTGAAAACATTATCTCGTTCCTTTGACTTTCATCTGAAGAGCTGTTTCTTTAAAGATCTTTCACTCTTACATATCAAAGTGACTTTCTGAATTCATTTTGATCTTCATTTACAAAATCAGAGTATATACAAGTGAGGAAGCAAAGTCCTCATCCACAAAACTCAGAGATAACCACAGATGGAGTATTAGACCTGGGTCTAGTTTAACATTTTTCTTTTCTCTACAAGCATCTAAACCATTCAATTCCATTTTGAAGTTTTACACAGAGTCTACCTCAGTCCATTGAAAGATTTGCATGAATGTCAACACCTACTGGATTACATTCCAGATATTTAGATTCTTTAAGATTTTTTTGGGGGAAAAAATCTGAGTTAACTTTGGTATTTATACTGGTCAGATTTTCAGATCTGGATGTCCTTGTTTCTACATGCATACTCTATATGACCTTTGACCTTCTTTTGGTGACTTTTCTCTCAAAGCTGTCTAAAAACTTTTTAAGATTCTTTTCAGAGCTGCCTTCAATTTTTTTTTCGATATATTCCTAATATAGAGATGCCCAGAACTGCTCACAGTATTTCAAGTGTAGCCAGGACAGGAGTAATCATGTCCCTGTTAATGTATGTTCTTTACGTATGTCAAACAAATCTTTGTTTCCCTTCGAAGATGCAATATTAAAATTGCATATCTGCTTTGCTGCCTACCGACTATAACCTTCTATGGATTATACTGGTTTATACTGTTCCCCAAATGAAGCTGTATATGTCCTCAGTGGCATCTGCAAAATGTAATGTATTGTCTCCTATATAATGAATATGCCTTTTATTCTACTTCTTCTGGGCTTTTATTTTAGAAAGAAAATGGAGTGATTTACCACTGATTCTGTAGGAGTCATCTTACTAACTTTAGCTGTTGAGAATGTACATAGCCTTTTCAATTCATGGTTATATGATTTTTCTCTTATAACATTAATAAATTATTTTATTATTATTAATCATAAAATCAACATATTATTTTATTTCTTTCTTTGTTTTAGAAGTAATTATATCATATCTATTAAAAAAACCCCCACTGTGATTATATTCAAGCTATTTTCAAATTATTTAGGTAGGGTTTGCAGTCCCTAATGTAAAATTGTAGTTGTAATCCATCATAGTCCTAAGGATAGAGTCGGAGATTTAGACGTCCCTGCTCTCAAGACTGTGTATTTAATAATAATAAAATAAAATAAATAAAATACACCAATAGTATTTGGAGCGGGAACCAGAAGCTGGAAGTATCTTCCATCCCAGAAAAAGACTCTTGTCAATGGTTTGTTACATCTGGTTTTCGCCTTTACTGCCATCTCTTTGCAGGATGGCCCATTTTTTACCACAAACATGAGAAAACATCTTACTGCTATGGTATAACTGGTGATCAGGACAGTTTCCTTGACAACAGAGTAGTACGTAGCTCCAGATTAGTCACACAAGATCTAGTAGCTACAAGCCACAGTATGAACTATGTGATTAACAGGAGAAAACAAAGTTGTTTATCCATGCTATGCACAAGAAAGGTTCAATCACATTTTCCTCACCGGCTCACATTTCGTAAGACGACTATGACCCATTATACCTTTCCAAATGAAATTTATAAAAGACTAGTTGCAGAAGAACATTTTTTGATGCTCTGTTTCCATCTTCATACACATGCCAACTGAAGACTGCAGGGAAGTGACTATTTGCAAGATTCCAGATAATCTACTCTCTATATCTCAATTTTCTGTTGATTTTTATTCACATAAAAGATCTAATCAACCATTGCTTATAACCCTATTACATGATCTGTACACAGCCCACCTCTTTCAGACCTTTTAAGAAGGCTCTTTTTGAAGCTATCAGTGCTCTCAGTACTCTTGGAGGTGGGGCACTGCAAATCAGCACTCCTGATTAGCAGCCCAGGTTGCTCCCCCTGGTTACCAATGTTAACACAAACCAGACCCATAAAATCTTCAGACAATAACAGCAAAGCAAGATTTTTCATTATGCTGTCTTACCTACACTTGCAACTCCCCAAACCCCTCCCCACAGGCATGACTTAATGACTGCTCTGGGGTGTCTCTCTGATGCCTTCTGCTGCACAGCATGCTGAACCCTGAGGCCTGCAACATGCTAGCTGATATTGCTTAGCGTGCATCAGAGATCCCATCTGGAAAGTGCACTCAGATTTCATTTTCAGGGAAACTGGAGCCTGTGTGGAAGCGTGAGGAGGAGAAGAAAAGCTTGGAAAAGTGCTGGTACATGCCTTTCTCTTGCCCCACCAGGATAACCTGATGCATCCATGCTTGGGCTTTGCTTTCTGTAGATCAGGATTCCAAGCCTGAGTCATTATGCAGCACTCACAACTTCCATCTCATCATTCATTGCTCTCTGCAAATGGAAACCTTTAAGCTTTTTAATATATATTTCATTTTAAGATTGACATGAAAATTAAAATCCTGGAGGAAGCCTCAGAGGCATCCTTTGTTATGTTGGTATTCTGCATTGTATCATGCTAGGTTTGCTACTGTTTTCCTTTCCTACATTAAATCATTTGATCTCACCCAACTGTAAGTAATTTATCACACAAAATGTACTGTTATTCACTATGCCAACAAATGGAATGCAAATATTTCCCAATTTGGCACAGGAAGTATGTGTCACATCTTGTGACCAAATAACAGCAGCATGCTACATATTAACAAGAAGATACAATTCCTTGACAATGTATCAGTCATCATTTATCACCTCTCTCTCAAGACGCTGTAATATAAAATTGCTTAATAATCACCTGCTTTTTTTTTTTATTTAACAAGCCATACTTAAAAATCTTCTCATTTAAGATAAAATGTACTCCTCTACTGTTTTCCCTTTATGCCTTTTCCACAAGGAAACACTTGAGAATCTTGTGAAAAGAGGTTTTGGCCTATTTGAACAAAAGGATGTTTCACTAATACATCTCTCAGCATCCCACCGATGAGGGAAGCTGTTGTGGTTTAACCTGGCAGGCAGCTAAACACCACACAGCCGTTCGCTTGCTCCCCTCACCCAGTGAGATGGGGGAAAGAATCGGAAAAAAAAAAAGTAAAATTCATGGCTTGAGATAAAGACAATTTAATAGGACAGGAAAGGAAGGGGAAATTACGATGATGATGATGATAATAATAACAACAACAACAACAATAACAACAACAACAATAATAATAATAATAATAATAAGCACAATGCAGTTGCTCACCACTCACTGACTGATGGCCAGCCCATCCCTGAGCAGCAATCACTGCCCCCTGGCAAACTCCCTCCCAGTTTATATACTGAGCATGGCATCATATGGTCTGGAATAGCCCTTTGGCCAGTTGGGGTCAGCTGTCCTGGCTGTGCCCCCTCACAGCTTCTTGTGCATCTCCAGCCTTCTCAGTTGGTAGAGCATGAGAAGCTGAGAAGTCCTTGACTTAGTGTAAGCACTGCTTAGCAACAACTAAAACATCAGGGTATTATCAACATTCTTCTCATTCAAAATCCAACACAACATTATAGCAGCTCCTAAGGAAGAAAATCAACTCTATCCCAGCTGAAACCAGGACAGAAGTTTACAGAAGGAATCAAAAGAAGTTTTCATGGCCTATTTATTCTGTGACTTTGATTCAATCTACTAGAAGATTAAAAATCCCTGTTCAGGACTCCAGTTTTTGGAAAAAATCAGGGAACCAGGTATACTATAGGGCAATTGTCTAAGATGTTATAAAGCTTCACATCGCTTGTATTAGGGCATGAATAGAAGGAACACTCTTAAAGATAAATATAATGTTTAGAGACATTTATATGGCAGGTCAAATGGAAAAATTATTCTGTTTTATTGAGATAATGATTATTTCTTATGACTAAATTTTATAGTGTTGCATTATTTACAAAGCTTTGGGCAGACATTAAAATAGTCATTACCAAGGGGAGGATTCTCCTTTTATTCTGTCTCTTTTCTTTCACATAAGAGAACATATTGCAAATGTAAACACGCTTTGAGCTGAATATATACAGTATTTTTAACACTCTTGCTGGCATCTTGCTCGCATATGACTAGCTGTGATATAAAAAAATGTTTTTGTGACAATTGTTTTATGTGCTTTTTACTGAAACTTTCTTCAGATATATGCGCTGTCAGAATGCACATGCACAACATATTTATGCTCTGTTGACCACCCATATTTAAAATATACCAGCTGGATATAAGAGAACAAATGCAGTCAATCTCAAATGTCTATGCATCTCAGCTCTGCAAACTGAAGAAATTCAGGTAGCCTTTTAAAACTTACATACCTCAACCCCTCTGTGTTTCTGTCTTCTCGCCTGTGTCTATTTACTCCATTTGCATGAACAAGCAGGAAAAAAGGAACTTGCACAGTTTATTATTACAGGTGGGATTAGGATTTTCAACAGAGACACCACTGAGGTGCCCCCTTTTAGGCCAGACGCCCCATGAACAGCCCCCAAAGACGGCGTACTCCTTTGAGACCCAGTTCTTTACTCATTTCTTTGTGCGACCTTAGAATCCATATGTGGTACAGGCTAACAGCAAATCTTAGCCTATACCACCACGAAGTCACTTTTCCCCTCTGCTGGCTGTTCATCTGAGCTAATCGAAAAGCCCGTGAGCCACAGAAAAGCAGGCCCTGACTGCTCTCTGTGTGCAGCTGTGGGCAGGTTAGCTCAGAAAGCAAAGTCGTGCCCACCGCAAGTACAGAGCCGCTCGCTGCTTCCCGGCGCGTGAAGGCGTAACTGTTAATCAGAAGTTTCAGTTGGCTGCAATGTTGTTAAAAATTGTGTGGGCCTGCATGAAAGGAATAATCAAGACAGAAAAGGGGTGGGAGGCTGAGCTCCATTTACATCTGTAAAATGTAAAAAGAAGGTCTTACTCCTCTGTGAAAGCCACAGCCCACAGGGGAGCGGATTATTGCTGTGCAATTCATGTATCCGTAAGCCGATTGCACGGTGTGTGGGGTGGATGTGCAGAGATATGAAGGAGAGGAGGGAAGCCTATGGTCTTATGGACTGAATATGCTTCTGGTTTGGTAACGGTTCTTAAAACAGTCCTACTATGTTGACCGAGATGGCGTCTGCCATATGTATGCTGTAAAAGGATCACCTTGAGTGAATCATCCAAAATAAGCGCATGAAGGAGAGACATAGCAGGCAAATTTGTAGAGAAATGAATTCAACTCATATAAGCCGGTGTTAAAAAAATAACACTGATCACATTCCTTTATTCGCGATGATTTGCATTATCCCAGTCAGCTCTATCCGCCCCTAGAATCTTGTTTGATGAAATGAAAGTCACTTTAGTAATATAGTTTGCAGAGGGCAGGGAGAACACGATTGTTTATTCTTATGCTATAACTTTATTACTCTGCATATTTGCAGGAGAAGTTGCTTACCATAAGGAGAAAAATGAAGGTTTGTAGTCTGGGTATTCACTTCTGATATTTGTTTTTTTTCACTTACATTTCATTTCCCAGCTCATTGTTACATAATTAAAAAGAAAGCTACAAAGAGAATCAAGTTGAAGATTCACTTGTAATAGGGAACTGTGGCAATGTCAAAACCTGCATGACTTAGGTATCTTCATTTCTTGATTGTATTTTCAATATTTTTTGATCAAACTGATATAATGGGAAAATAGCAGAAGTGGGAAGAATTTCTAATATCTCTGAGTCTTCTTCTGATTTACCCTGTAGCCACACATTGAATGTAGAGCTGCAGTGATTTTTCCCCCCACTGTTGTCCAAACAACAATCAGAATGCTCCAACCAACACTTTGAGAGTCAAGAAAAACAAATAAATGGGAAAGAAAGCCCCAGGACTAGCAAAAAGATCACCTTGAGAGTTTCCTGCAGGAATTATCTACAAATGAACCACAGAGTTCTTAAGAAAGTTTGGGGTATGGAAGGGATTTTAGAAAGTGAAGAATGAACTTCAGTGAAGTGAAGAAAGCTCAGTGACAGAAGCAACACCTACAGGCAGTGAGAGCAAAAAGAAAGTGAGTCAATATGTGTGAAAAGAACAGTGTCAGGGAGCAAAGCAGCTGAAGAAAAAGTGATAAAGAAAAACAAAAGAACAGGAACAGGAATAAAATGCTATTGGAGAATATAGTTTTACTATGGATTATTTATTTATGTGAAATCTTCCTAACAAGTAGTGAAAGATTACTCCAGGCTGGTTAAATGTTCTTAGACAAAATAATCCTGAGAAACAGACTGAAGGGGAGATTCATTTTGGACTTTTACTGAATATAATGGTAGAAACAGTATTGAACTCTTATCTTCAGGAATAAATGGTCTTTTCTTTAACATTATTTACCATCTTATTCATTATCATCTACCTCACTGGTTCTTGAGGGTCAGTCAAAAAGAGAAAGTTTTTTTTATTAGTTCCAGGGAACTGTAGGAAACTGCTGGTAAAATTTGTATTTGCTGGGAAGTCTTCATGTCAAAGTTAGTCTACCTTGGTTTGTGGTGCTTCTAGCACACCTGCGTGGGATAGTAATACTCGGTAATTGGCTGGAGGGATGGATGGGGAACACGTGGGAAGCACGTACGCATTGCTAGGTGAGGGCATGAGGAACTGAAATGTACCTCAAGAACTTAAACACCAAACAAGAAAGAACACACACAATTTCCTAAACACAAACAGAGATAGGTGATTTGCATCCACAAAGAGAATGAAACAGCTTTCTCAAGGAGGATTGCTTGCTTCAGAGAGGAATGTAAAGAAAAAACCCTGACTATCAGTAAAAGACACAGGGAGAAGGGAGCAACAAGAACTCTTAAAGAAAAATTATATAGCATAGGAAAAGCTGCAATAAAGCCCCAGATCTGGTGGCTGCAGGAATTGTCAAACCTTTCTCGTTCAAATCTAACCTCAAGGCAGAACATGAAAAATTGGAAAAAGCATTAATTGCAAGAAAACTGAGAGAGCTGACATCTGCCACAGCTAAAGAGAAAAAATGAAATTAAATGCCTTTGAAATACTCAGTGAATTTAAGAGCAATTGAAAAAATCTGCAATAAATCTTAAGAGGGTACACAAAACAGGAGCTTAAAGAACACAGTTCTTTAATGTTCTAGCCTTTTTAATGTTCATTTTTTAAATGTCCCAATGTATTAAACATTTTATGATACAGTTTAAGGCCCAAACTCTGTCCTGAAGAATTCAATTTAGATTTAAAGCACAGCTTAGAACAAAAGTATTTCATAGAAAGAACTGGAATTGGTGATACCAGGCTGCGCTGTTCAGGTGGTTGCTTGGTAAGCTTACGTGTGTCTCAGTGGTTTGTGAAATCCATGTTTCACGTTGGAAAAAGCATGTCAGAGATTAATTTTAAAGAAAGGTTTGAAGAAGGAGAAGCTAACGGGATGAGTGAGGGAGAACAAAATAAACCCTAAATTTCTAAAAATAATGACAGACTATTACTTCTAACTAATCAGCTTGGTGGAAACTTCAGGAACCGTTACTATAAAGAAAAAAGAATCATAATTAAAGATCAAAGCTTAATCTACCTTCACAGATCTCTGGTAGGTTGGTGATAGCAGGGAAGAGGTTTACTTCACAGTTTTTATGGTGAGATGATAGGTTTTTTACAGCTTTGTTACAGCTACCTTCCACCAAAAGATCTAATTCCTGCCCTGAGAAATTGTTTGACCTAAACTTTCCTTATTGCACTCTGACAGAATAAGAAAATCAATCTGAAAAAAATAAATATTGTTTGGGTGTTATTATTATAACTAAACTAATATACATTTAGTGGTCTAAAAGGTTAATATTTTTCCAACATGTATCTTCTTTTAGCACAATAACATCCTGCTACTGTCATCTCCACATACTAAATCTATCTCAAATCTCTGCGTCAGCTATATAGTTGAAGAAAATCACCGTTCATGAAAGATAAATGGAAAGGATCTTCTTCAAGTAGCACATATAAACCATGGCATAGTTTGCTGTTGTCTGAATGCTGAGACACAAAATGCAACACTGCTATTTGATAAACTTTTTATGCCAGTGAGCAAAACCTGATCCTTTAAAGCCCTTCACCTACTCTCTGTGACCTGAGCTAATCACACAGCTAGAAGTTGTTCCTGTGGTCTTCGTACCAGCTTTCTGGGCACAGGAGAGGAGAGAGACCTCTTTGCCTATGTCTTCCCCATCATACAGAGCTGAGAACTCCTGCCTAAGAGCCAAGAGGACCTGCAAATTCAGACTGCAACCCTGAGCCCTGCTTTCCTCCAGCACAGAAGGGCCCCGAGGTCATTGTGCAGAAGGGAAGGCTCAGCTTCTGCCTCTCTGTCTCTGACCAGGGGACCTTCAGCAGCCAACCCTGGTGCCCCAGGGCTGGGGCAAGGACTACCTGGGACCCTGTTCCCACCTGCGTGCTCACTGTCCTGCTCTCCCACAGACTTTCCCACCCTCACAGCCTGCTGCAGAGGAGGGCTTTTGGAAAGCCGGCTCTCTTCACAGCTCTGATTTACAGCCCAATTCCATGTGGAGTTGTACAGCACCTCTGGGGAGGTGGTTACTTGTGGGCGAGGCTTTGGTGAGCGGGGAAAGGAGGAACTTCTTCAACTGGTCTCACTGCTAGAGGAAACATAATGGGAAAATATATCCTAAAGGTTGTTTAATGGATGTGAATCATGGTGGAAGAAGATGCCTAATTCTGGAGAAATTCCTACTGCCTATCTTTGGCAGCACTCTGCTCTTGCCATTGGGAATTCACTTTCAGCCTCTTGACATGCGTTGCATTGGGAACATCTAACTTGCACTGCACATTTTACCAGGCAGCAAGGCACCACAGTCCTTTTGTAAATGTTGCCTGAGGATGATAAACTAATAACAAAAGGGGAGGATGGAGGGGGGAGAGGAGCAGAGCAGTCATTTAGCACAAAATCAAGACACTAAGAACAAAATTAATCAAAGCTCCAAGGGATGTGGAGAAGAAAAAAAGATCTTTAATTGCCTATAGTCCAAGACTGGGAGACTGGTTAGTAAACAAGAATTGGAATGGCTCATTTATGACCATGAATTTGTCCTCATTGGTATTACTGAGACTTGATCGGGTGATCTGCATGACTGGAATGTTGAAATCACTGGTTGTAATCTATTTAGGAAAGATGAAGCGGGGAGAAAGAGTGGAAAATGACACTTCATGTCAAAAGAGGCTCTACCTCTTTCCAAGTGCTGTGCTGACAGCGTAGAAGCGATCAATATTGAAGGTTTATGGGTGAATATTTAACTGACAAAGCACAAAGTACCAGCTGGGATTTGCCGCAAGTTACCATATCACAGAGGGAAGCCAGGTGGTCACCTGAGTACCTGTCTATAATGCAGGAGGAATAAGTGACTGTGTTATCACAGGGACTTCAGCCTGAGTGACATATGCTGATGAACTTCCGATGCCAATGTTAAAAATCCTCTAGAATTTCAAAAATTTATAGGTGGAAATTTGTAACATTGGACTAGGTAAAAAATAATGCTTACATTCATGCAAATTCCTAGATTTGGTGTTTGCACAGGGGAACAAAGCCCAGCCAGCACTGCTTATGTATTGCTTTAAATGGGTTGATATCAGAGACTTGATAGCAAGTAAGAACCAAATTAAATAGAGGAGGGGAAAAAAAAAAAAAAAAAAAGAGTACCATGATACAATGAGCATACATTGAAGTAGGAACTGGAAAAAATAGATAAAGGAAACAAAAGTAAAAGAATACACAATCATTTCATAACGGATCTCACCAGATCCAAGTAAATCAAGATGAATCAATTACAAAAGTGAAAAGGCAGTAAGACCTGCCATGGCTCTTAAGGTCAATAGGAAGAGAAACTATTTGGGCTTTTAAAAGGGATATTAAAAGCAAATAAAAGAGAAGAACAATATTGGCTTTGTACTAGCAGATGGGAATCAAAGAATAAAGAATAATAATGCAGGCAAGCCACCTGTGCTCTGTGCATAGCTCCATTCTGTGCTTAGGAGGGGAAAAAGTAGAAATTTTATCATAAGGTAATGCTGAAGTACTTTCCATTCCAGTTGTCACTCCAGAGAATTAAAAGGCAGTTACTAACAGCACACATTTCCAAATAAAAAGGTGCAGATGATTTTCATTGAGGACTTTTAGAAAAACCTGGCAAAGAAATTCTCTGGGCCATTAATGTTGATTTTCAATAAGATTTGGAGCACCAGAAAAGCCCCAGAGAAAAGGAGGAAAGCTAATGTTGTGCCAATATTTTAAAGGGGTAAATGAGATGACCTGGACAATTATATACCTGTCAGTCTAACATTGATCCAAACCAGAATGATGAAACAGCTGATGTAAGTCTCAATTAATAAAGAATTAAAGGAGGATGATGTAATTAATGCTGATCAACATGAGTTTATGGAAAACAGATCTTGTCAAGCTAAGTTGATGGCTTTTATTGATGAGATTACAAGTGTGGATGATGATGGTAACGGTGTTGGTTTAAAACATTTTGATGACCATTTGATTAAGAAAACTAGAATGATGAAAACTAAACATAGAGCGTATTAAGTTAGTCAAAAAGGTAGCTAACCGGTATGTCTCAAGTTGTAATTTTAAATGGGAAACAACCACTGAATATGTCAATAGCACCTTGTACTATCTACCATTTTAACTATTTCTACATAAAAGGAAAAAAGAAATTGCTATTAATATGATGAAAAATGTTTGAAAATGAAAAATAGTTTCACTGGCATGTTGTGAAAAGGACTGGCTACTTTCTGTGCAATTTGGGTAACTTGGGAAGCTGAACAGAAAGAAAGATACCTGTCTGAGCAGAACAGAATGCAAAGTCCCGTAGCTAAGAACAGACAAGGTAACTGAGAGGGAAGCCCTGGAGGAGCCTGTCCCAGGAAACAGAACCACAGAAGAGGCCTTAGAGGCCACGGGAGATGCACAGGGTGGACAAGATCTCTCATCAGGATGATGTAAGCAAAAATGCTATGAGACTTTTTGCATTTGATAATGCCACATTCGCTACTAGTACACTGTATTCATTTCTGCTGCCCACATTCCTAGAAAATATTGAACAGCTAGTGAGGATATCAAGAAATGCTGTGAGAATGATGAAAGGATTGGAAAACTTACCCCGTAGTATAAAACACAGGGAAAACAAGGTCTTGTCTTTATCAGAAGGAAGATTACATATTGAAATGGTAACAATCTAGGCAAGCTTACAGAGAGAACAAAACTTTTAACTTTTTTAATTTCTGAAGGGAACTCTTCAGTATTGCAGATAGAAGTTGAGCAAGAACCAGTTCTTGACAATGAGCTTTAGACTAGAATTAAAATGCAAAGTTTTAATATTATCTCTTCTGCTGAATTCCTAGAATATATTACACAATGCTTTCTGCATTCCTCATTTTTAGAAAACTTTAAATCATGTCTAGATCAGCATTTCCCCAAAGTTTAGTTCAGTCAGGAATCGGTCCAAGGAAGACTTATGACCTCTTGCAGGAGGCCAGTCTGGGTAAATAAAGGGACTCCATTTCACCTTGAAAGCCATCAAAATGTTATAAACAAACACAAAGAGGGTTATTCTTCTCTGTGATCAGTTGTGTGAGTTACAAGCCCACCCATGCTCTCGGGAAAACAGAAGCATTTTCCAAGATCAAAGTCCAGAAGAGACCATTAGATCTTCTGCATTTCCTTCTTACATTTCGCTTTCATGGAGTCCATTAATCTGCTTGTTTGACACAGTGAGACCATGTTAGACACGAGCTGCTTTCTGTAGCTTGGTATCTCTGCACCAGCCTCCTCTGTTCTCCGGCGGCTGGAGGAAGCCGACAGCACTGCCGGGGGCGTGGCTGGGGCCGCCGGGGGCGCGGGCAGGGGGACGGCTGCCTCTGATTTCGGGTGTTGCGTCTATACATGAACACAGTGCCCTCTTTTGAGGGATATAAAGAATATCAGGGTTCAGCTGTGGCTGGGAGCTACTAGAGCTCTTCCAACTGCTCAGATGGTAACGAGATCACGCCACAAAGGCAACATGAAGGTTCCTTCTATTTTTCTGTTTGCCCACCAAGTTTCCTCTTTGAAGATGAGCCTTTTTTTTCCCCCTTTTCCCATAGGACTTTTTTTTGTCCATTTCTAAGACTGTAATTACACTTCTGTCACAGCTTCATCACAGAAGAAAATATCCTTGTGTTTTTCAAACGTCAGGCTTTTAGTTTCACTGGTAATCAAAATATTTGCTGAAAACACAGCCAGTTTATTCCAGAACTAAAATACATCAAAATATTTTGTTAAACAATTATATTAAATAAAAACTTCATAAATGGAAATCAGATTTGACAGTGACTTATGGAAAAGGCAACGTTCAAGCATATTAATAGTAGAATGCTTAAAAATATATTTCTAATGGAAACGCATCCATGATGCCACGACAATGAAGCAAATAGAAAAAACAACGGTCACAAAGAAAAATTTGACTTCCACATTGGCCAGTTTTAGTGGAAGGTAATTCTAATGCTAAGAAAATTATTTCTCCCTTGTGTTACCTTGCCCTAGGCAAAAAGAGAACACATTTATTTTCCAGACGAGGTATATAAGAAGCAGAATGTTTAAGAGACTTGCTAAAGGTTACATGAGTTTATAGGAAACAGATAACAAAAATCTACTACGTGAATGTCCAAAATACCTAACATACAAAGTGTTTCAAATTTCTGTGCTCAGATCTACTGAAACGTAGGATCAATAATATTAATTTACCTATACAATGCTTTAACATGCACAAGTGAGAAAGCATCGACTAAAAATAAAGTAGAGATAGCATTAATAGTCTCTTTTTTTTTTCTTCCCCAGAAAGGCAAAGAAAATTACGGTGTTAGTTAAAAAAAACGTTGTACAAATTATGTCCACAGAGAGCAGTGGTAAGCCTCCAGGATGACAATTTTATTAACCCTGCCTCTGCATGAAGCAAGACAACACGATGAGGCATCCCTCCTCCCCTCCGATTCCTCCTTTTTCCCATTCACCCAGATGACGGTGGAGCTGCCTGGGCATTGCCAGAGCTGTTGCATCCTTGCTGTCTCTCCAGCCTGGGTGGAGAACAAACTCAGCAGTGAGGATGCAGTGACAGCACTTGGCTGCTATTGCTCTCTGGCCCCGGAGTAGGTTTTTGCCACTTGTGGTGTGCCACGGTTGGTGGTCCAGGAAGGTCAAAGACACCCTTGGGCACTGCTCTGCTCAGCTCTGCCCATATGGGGGGCCTGTGCTGCATCCCAGAGCACGTCTGCTGAGCACCTGGCTGCTGCACCCCTCAAGATGGGTTCAGCATGCCGCCTCATGTATAATCTACTATTATTTCCTACTAGCATTCATAATGGCAGGTATGCGATGGCTACGTTGTCTACAAAGTCAGTGTATGACAGAGTGCCAGGGACCCATCATTCTCATCTTCAAACTAACAGCTTGCTGAGCGTCCCTGTCTCATTCCCATCACATGTTGAAAACCAGCTTTTCCTTTGCTTGCACGCAAGAAGTAAGAGTGCTACTCCTGCTACTTCATCCACTCATTAGTTATAATAAAGTGCTCGGAAAATTCCCTTACTGGTTAGCATTGCTGGGTAGAAATGATACATCACATTCAAGAAACTGGATATGTTAAATGAATGAATTATCTTTATTACTTCTATCTCATCTAGGTATGGATATTGTTGAATAAGGAAGTTAAATCTTAATTCTTCTCTTCACACCAGTTCCAGTGGCCCAATATTTCTGCACAGAAGGTAAAAGGCATCTGTTATTTCCCTCCAGTAGCCAGAGTGCATGTCGTGGCCTCAGATCTCCAGCTTGGTAGGAATAATGGGTTTTCCAAATGGGAGCCAAGCACTTTTTGTAGCAACTGGGACGTACCACTAGGCTTCCTATTTCTGTCCTTCATTTCATTCATGAAACGATGCCCCTCCTAATTTGCCTCACCCTCTGGCTAGTAGTTGTCTAGTGACTTGTAAAAGTCTTAAATTCATGCCTGCAAGGGATGTTACTGGTCTTCTCATTCAGTTAAAACAAAGACTTAGAAAATGTACACATTTAAACCCACCTTAATGTTTCAAATATCATTATTTTCAGTAGAAACTGCTTCTTAGTTAAATGGCTTTCAGGCATCAGACTATTATATGACAGACGATTTTGTCACTATGCAAAATGTGAAACCTGTAATCAACTTGTTATGGCATTTCACAAAAGTATGTGACAGTAAAATAAGTAAACTGTCATTTGGGCAATCAAGTCTTGAAATCCTGCAGGAGGAAAAAAAAGTACCTGACAATCTTCATGGTGGGGATGAGGCTAAAAAAATAATTTAATACTGCTACAGTCTTACAGGTTTGAATAGAATTCTTACTGCAGTGTGCTTAAGCCTGCAATAATTTTGTATTATGTTTTAATCATGTATTTTCCCCCCTAATTGATTTTTTCCCCAGATAATGTATATGCACGTCACACAGCAAGGTCTGCTCTGTTAACAAGGTGTTGGTTAAATTGAAACAATATTTTGCTTTTACTATTGATGACAACGTTATCAATTACCAAGCACTCTCAGACGGGTTTGATACGAAAACAGATACAGTAGGCAGGAGCCCACGCTGATTTCCCAGCTCCTGCGACAGCCTGGGCAGACAGGGTGCTGGCGGCGGGGAAGGGCAAGCTCCTACATGGCTGGAATGCTTGGGATGAAGCGCCGCCGAACCCACGCTGTTCTGGCTTTAACGGAGTTCACATAAAAGTTTTATTAAAGGAAAGGGATATACGAGCTACGGTTCATGAGCACCTTGTGGCCCTTCATGCCGGTTCGTTTGGCCTGCGGCTTGTTCTCAGAAGTCCTTGTTCTCCCCCGTGGCTGCAGGTTTGATGCTGCAGGCTGGCAGCTGCAGCCCTCCCTGGGCTCCCCTCTCCCCCAGGCACTCCCCCAGGCTCAGGGAAGGAACAGGCTAGGGACAGGCTTACAACCGATCAGTGAGTCCTGCCAAAGCACAGGGAAGGCCCTATGGGGGACACAGCCTTTCTGCCATTTTGCCTTTGGAAGGTGTGTTCCCCACTCCCCCCAAAAGAGTAGACACCATGGGTATGCAGGCAGTAGCAATAAGCTCTTATAGCTGGGACTGTAAAATGAATCTGTAGCCTCCTGTTTCCAGTCATTGGTGACAGTCACAAATTTTGGAACTCATCTCTTCCCAGAGATGAGTTATAGAAATAAGAGTAAAATTACACTTGATTATGAGAAGAGTGAAGGGAAACAGAGAAACCTATTTTTATCTTTTTTTTTTTTTTTTTTTTTTTTTAACTTGTGGCCTCTTTACAGTTACAAACCAACTGGTGAAACCACTGAAATCTGCAGGTTAATATTTTGCATGGAATAACCTTCAGTGAAGAGCACCACACAGCCTGGCTTCGCAGAAAATTGGTTTTGTTTTGACAAAGTTAACGAACATTTGGAAATTACTCACTGAGCACACACAACAGGCCTTTTGTTAAGTCTAACTGGGAACCTACAAACCAATATTACTGTATGTACGCAGCTGATCTCGCTGCACGCTGAAGCTGTGAGGCCCCAAGGACAGGCTTAGACTGGCCTGCGAAAGGCCCTCAGCGTCTGACCTAACGAGAGCTGAATCCTGTGGCTCTCCTCGAGAGCTCAGGGCGCAGTCTAGTAAGGATTCAGGGCAGTGCTTTACTCATCCTTCCCCACCTGCCCTACGTAGCCATACCATGGCCTTTTTTCCCCTCCCAATATATAATTTGTAGCTTCTCTAATTGCACAGCGCAAGCAAAGGCAGGCCTGCATGAAGCCTGACTGAGGTGAGTCTGTTGGCTACAGGGAGGAGGAATCCTCTTTGACACCTCAGCGGCGGGTTACGGCTGGAGACTCTCACACAGAACCTAAACATCACTGCTGCCAACAAGCTTAACAGAGATGGGGGAATACCTTTTCTCTTTAAATCTCAGCTTTTGGGAAGGTTCTTGCTTGGAAAAGTAGAAAGACTGGATCAGCAGCAGAGGGAAACAGCAACAGAGGCAACACCAGAGCTCAGAGAAAGGTCAGGGAACAGAGCAGTTCGCACAACTGACTTCTTCGACTTATTCTCCTCCTAAGAGGGACCTTACTGAGCAGCTCTGGTCAACAGCAGAGACAGCACAAAATGCAGTCCATGCCCGTACATCTGATATAGTCGGACAGAGTGAAAAAGCCTACCCAATTCCTGCTAAAAAACGGGGCACACAGTCCATCCAAAGAAGCCCAAAGGAAGGAGAGGTTGAACAGATAAGCATGACATGGAGAAAGGCAGCTTGCGTGGCAAGGTAAGCCATGGACCAGGGGCACCTGGAGAACAGTGGCAGAAAGAGACACAATTACTTTGAAGCTCAGGAGAAGGCAAAGAAGTAGAGATTCTTACTGAAAAGCAAAGCTATAAGAGAAGGTGCAGAGAAAAGAAAAGGATCAGGGAGCGCTGGGAAGCTCTAGGAGTCCATGGAGGTCATCCTTTTGGGCTCTGTCACTACTGCCCACGTTTTCCTTAGGAAACCTCCCACTGTAATAAACACCCAGATCAGTTATGGACGCACAGGGAGCACTAGTGTTAGCTTCCTCTCAGGAGTCTAAGTGAGCACAAGATGCCCCTTCTCCCGTTAGCTTCCCAGCTCCCATCTCAGAGAATCAGATACAGCGTTCTTGCCGCTTTTACCAAAAGACGATCACTGTGGGTAAATAAAAAGCGTTTTCCATTGTTTTTTTGACCACCTTGACTCCTCAGTCAGGCAAGATTCACTATACCAGAAGTGATCAGTAGACAAAGGCTAACATCCCTGGGGTGAGACCGGAGTAATTGTCCAGCAACTGCAGAGTCTACGGCTACATCTTGTCTAGTTCAAATCTAAAGCTCAACCAACCATAATACCAGCTAATAGCCTGCACACCAGTGTCACAACTGTAAAATACAGGAATGGCAAGCAAAAGAAGTCAGGAAAGACTATTTAAGTCTAGAGGTACCTGAGCTATTCTCTGCTACTTGCTGGACGTCTCTGCTCTCTGCACCTCAGCAGCTCCACAGCTTTACTTGTTCTCGGGTACAGCTCTCCCTAGCTGTTGCCTCCTTAGGTCCTCAAGTGAATGTGTTTGCTGCGTTTGGTACTCTGCATGACCAGTGATTTGACAGGTCAATGCTGTTTCTGGTAGCACAGAAGCTGACAATCAGAAGGATGTCCTTATGGAGCAGAGGACAACCAGAGTCACCTTTGTGTGTGTCTTGCTCCCCTGTGGAGTGCTCATTACATTACAGGGCATTTTAGGAATCATAAGTCTTCATTTGACAGGCTGCCAACTATTTTGACAAACCAGCTCGGAAACTGAGAAACAAACTACCCAGTGTTCTAAGCTTCCAGAGAGCTTCCAGTTTCACAGAATATTTGTGCCGCAAACAGACATCCACATGTGCTCAGAAAACTTAGTGATGTTCTTCCAGTTCGTAATTGTTGATGTCACTGCTGAAACTGCCTCTGTTAACGGGCAGCTCAGCGAAAAAAGCGATGTGGTCCAAATGCAATGTCAAGACAGCTGCTGCTGATGACACAGCAAGTAAAAGCCTTTGGAGGCCGATTGACACACCAGAACTTGACATATCATCTCCCACCAACTTTACGTACTCTGGATGCTTTTGATAGCAGGGAAAGGCTGGACCATGCCGCTAAGTGCAAACACTCCTCGTCAGGATGGTGAGCAGAACCAGTTCCCTCAGACCAATTTGTATTTTTTTGCTAAATTTGGCCAGTCTTGTCCTTCTTTTCCTGCCCTTACCCTGAAGCTCCCCGCCTCAGCTCCGGATCCCCCCCAGTCCTTCGAGTCAGGCTCTTCTGATCCACCTCCGCCTCTGTCCTCTGCTTTGGGTGGGAAGAGGCCGGTGCGGAGGGCAGGGCGGGGGCCGGCGC
>NW_009260616.1:5981550-6041169 GCF_000687185.1 Egretta garzetta
GGAGTTCATACTCGGGCAGTTTTCCCAAGCTCAACTTGGAGCCCGGTTTGCGCTGGCAGGCCGGAGTTGGGCTGGCCTTACGCGGAGCAGGGACGCGGCCGTGTCAGGGGTGATGCCTAGCTTGCAAACAGTTTGCTGTACAGGTGTGTGTGTGTGTGTGTGTGAAGTTGTTATGCTCGAGCTTTTCTGCAGATGTGCATCTTTTTTTGGTTTCTTTTTGGGGTTTGTTTTTTTTTGTCTTTCAGACTTCTCAGCCAGTGTACGTTAACATCGTATCGTTATGTCGTTATGGAACTAAACCAATTATATATTTATGCTTACCTAGAGAGGAGGCATGTGGCAGCACTTGTAAGCTCAGCTACCAGGCAAACTAGACTGAGTTTAAAAAGTAGGCACTGGGAGACAACAACAAAGAGACTGCCTAAAAATAGATCTGCTTAGCAAGACGGTCAGTCCGTGCGATTATATTGTGGCACCTTAAAAGTGACTGGGTTTAAAGTTAAGAAACTAAAGAAATGTCCCTTTCTGTAACATACACATGGATTATTTTATTGTTGTCAGATCAGGTACATGATGTATAGAATGCCTACGGATTTGGATGCAGTGACACCCAGCTAAAGACCCATCAATGGAATGTGCCCCGTTTCTTCTCTTCATTAGACCGGGTGTTTGTGCGCTAGCAGAGCAGGTGCTGGAAGCACCTTTGTAAGCAGTTAACCTTCTAGCAGGAAGGAAATAATCCCTGGTACTCCAGCCCTCTCCCTCTTACGGAATAGTTTTGCTGAGAAAGTGTTAGTCGGTTTCAATAGCAACCGGCATTGTCGCCAATTCTTCTCCTGCAGACAGGTACTAAGAGAACTACAGAAGAAAAAAACCCGGTAGATTTCGGGGACTGAAATCAGTAGACCAGTACATAGAAAAAGAAAGATGTGTAGGCAGATCAGAAATTCAAAATACCTGTGGGCTTTCCATCGGTTGTAATCAACCCTTACTCTTTTTGTATTCTGGAAAACATTTTATTTGTATATGCTGTTCTCCATATAAGTTACCTGATTCTTTGTGGAATCTGTATCTTACCAGATGTGATTTATTCATGCACACTGTCTAAAAAAAGAATCTTGAATAGAAGTAGTGAATCTTGAGTGGAATGGTAGGAATGTAACCTTTTCCAGCAATTTGGAAACATAAAATTAATCACTGAAGTTCTTCAGATCCATTTAAGTTTCAGGGGCATACTTTTCTTTTTTTTTTTTTTTGATGCAAAGGGAACACAGAGTGGCTTAAACTGTACCTTTACATGTAAAAGGTTGATTTTTTTTTTCTTTTTTAATGCATTCAACAGACAGGAGGTTATGATGACTAGAGAATGGCTAAGATATTAAATTATTATTGTTTTGAAAGTCTGTGAAGGAAAACGTATTTGCTAACTCATGGTGACAAAAATACGTGCGACACTCAGAGTAGTAACATCGACAGAAATGCTCCGCAGGAATGTTACGAGGAGGTAAGCTGACGTCGAACTGTAGCGTTACTGTAAGCTTTCTGAAAGTGAGTGTCGGCTAGACAGTCAAATATATATATATTTTAAAAAAAGTAAATATTGTATTCTGGAGTAGCTTAAGTGAACTTTTAACATATTTTCATAAACTGAAAGCAAATTTGGAAATGTTTCCTGAGCGAGAAAAGGACGTACTAGCAGCAACACAAACCCCGGAATCACACTTGACCAGTGTAATGACATTTAGGTAGGTTCAAGGCAGGAATAGTTATTTACATGAGTTGGGATGGAAAAAGTGATGCACTTTATTAAAACCGCTTGTCATGTTCCTTCATGTGCCGTATACCATCAGGTGGGAACAGGTCATGAGTTTTAAGTCAAGGAGACTCAACTCTCCTAAGCAGGCCTATGGGTGATTGATCAGTTGTCGCTGCTTTTTAGGTAAAGGCTATTTAAAGGAGCAAATGCTGTCAAGATTCATCCTTGAATTAGCAGCCACGTTAATGCAGATGCAAATCAAAAATGAAGGATGAAGAAGTTATCTGGCCTGAGGAGAAGGGTGTGGGAAGCATTTCTGCAATGATAACCAGACTTAAAGAAAACTGCATAAAACTTTTAACCTGAAGATCTATTACTGATACCTGGGTTTCAGTTTTAAAATGGTTATGTTTGAAGTAGAATATATGCAAAAAAGGTTCTTAAAAAGAACTGTTTCTTCAGTTTTTTTAAGGAAAATATTTTCTTCCGTCTCTGCAGAGCTAGGGTGTGGTGATCTAATTGGTCTTTGTGGGCACTGTGCAATAAATAATATTGAGGAATACTGCAGTTCAGTAGAGAAGTTGCTGCATATCGTACATGTATAGATGATGTAGGTGTCTGTGAATGGGCAAAAAGAGGGGGTTGTTTCAAATGCTGGTGTAGCAGTAGAGCTACATCAACTTGAGAGACCCTGCTCAAGCAGAATTATTTTCATAAATACATTTTAAATGCTCATAGCTAAGGCAACATACTGTACCACCATATTATCAGAAAGCTCAGGGAATGTTTCTGCTCTCAAGGGCATACTGATCATTGCTCCCCTGCTTATTAACATACATATACCTTCCTGTTTGTGCTCTCATTTGTACTATGGAAAACAACCTTTGACAGCTCATTTTCCTCTGCATTTGTAACCAATGCGAAGAATTAGCAGCAAGTAAGAGCTAATTTTGCTGATGTTAGGAACAAGGCATTGCCTTTTGTATACAAAGTTAATTACCTCAAAATATCTTTTCATTTTTTTTAAGATAATAATTTTGGTCTTTCTTGCCCTTTGTCCTTCTGAAGACAACCCCGGGCATGGGGGCACTGGTGTTTTTTGTTGTATGTCAACCATCCTTGTTGCATCGAAAGAATTCTCTGCTATTACATTTTGTCCTTTAAACCTTTTTATTTTCGGGTGTCTCCTTTTCTATTAATAGCTTACATCAGTAACACTAATATCTTGTTGCTTAGACTTTTTAATAGCAAGAGCAGCAAAGGTGAAGCTGCCAAGATTATTGCTGGTTCAGTGCTTTCTGGAAGGCTTCAAAAGCCCCATGGAAACCAGTTTGAAACTTTCTACATGTCCTCTATTGCTGCTTGGGAAAACGCAGAGCAGAGGCAAAACAGTAAAAAGTACTGCTTGTTTTCCACTCAGCAGCTCTCTGCCCAAGTGCAGTGATGAGAGAGAGCAACATTTCATAAGGAAACTTCAAGTCTCCAGAAATCATTGCCTTATTGTTCCTATCCATCAGGCAAAGATTGCCATACTCCCAAGGCTAATTAGATGACAGATAATTCAGCCTTTGCACTGCATTCTCTCAGTTTCCATCTGAATTGACTGAATGTATTTATATCATTCTTTTTGTACATTTTGCCTGATCTTTTTTTTTTTTTTTTAAGTAAATAGTAATGCAGTTCAGATATTCCAGCTAAGTATTAAAAACTGTATAAAATTTGTAAACAAGCTGCATATATACCAAGGCTCAGCTAGTGATTCTGGGGTATTCAGTCTGATGCTCCAAAGGGGCATGCATTGTCATGGGCACAAACTCCCCAATTCCTGAAAATTGGTGTCTTTCACAGGCATCAATGTATGATGTTTGCGGTCTCTCCTTTTCCTCACGAACACCTTGCCATTCGGGGTGTAAGCACGGACACGCAACCTGGCTATATCTCTGTGACCTCTTCCAGTTACAATCCTGGCTGAAGCTGCTGTCCAGGTGTGGTGTCGTGGCCAAGCAGAATGACAAAGGCACCAGATTTGGTTGCTTTTGCTAACACATACCCAATCTTTATCTTTGCTTTGAGCTAATGAAAAAATTATCAAGATGCTGACAACTTGTATGGAAATGTCCTTGTTCCACGCTTTTCTACAAAGGAAAAATATGAATTAAGAGAAAAATCAAATACTTTATTTAAAAAACTGTATCAGATGAGGTATTTACTATACCTACCAGTGATATCAGTGTCCATAAACACGTATTTAGTTACCTTGTTGTGTGTGAAGGCACATATTTGATCTGCAGCAAATAAAGTGGTGGAACCACTGAAACCCAGGAAATGAATTGCATACAAACTGGGAAGTAGTATCTACTGTATGTCTTCTGTAGCTTCTTCTGATGTCATGAGAGATGCCCATACACATGATATAAGAATGAGGAATGTCCTGTGATCTTCTAATTCTCACATGCATTATGAAACAATGGTACATGCAACTGCGGAGAGCAGAGCTTGGCTCTTAGAGGAAAAAGTCAGTCCTGCAAAGTTTTGGTTTGCCTTTTTTAAACAGGAACGGCAAACATTCTTAGGCTCATTCAAACACTTCAGGAGTGATGATTGTGGCAAGTTCTAGTCTATATCACAAATTACCTACAAGGTTTTGCACAGTTTAATACCATGAATTCCTTGCTTCGGGAAAAACTCATGTTTTAACAGTTTGCAGATTGACTTGTCTCTGGACCTTCAGCGAGTGAGGTTTGTCAGATTAGAGCTGAGGTCCCTCTGAGAGCAAAGCAAAGGCATTCACACCAGGTACTCCCCAGGATTAGCTACTCCACAGTTTTATGTAGTAAAGAACATCTTTTTGTTAATACAGGCTCTTATATCATGCATATGATCAAGCATACTTCCCAACAGCACACCAAACCACATAACTAGTGTACATGTGTGTTTTTGTTTTTTTTTTTCATTTTTGCCATGAGGAAGCGATAGTGAAATTTGTGGTGTTTGCTTTCAATTGCTGGCCTTTGGGGAAGGTTGTTTTTTCTTTTTGTGTTTCTGTTTTAATTGTGTTTCATTGTTGCTGTTGCCAGTGATTTTCAATAGCAGCTTTAGGAGAGAAGTGTCTGCAGTGGAAAATACTGATGACACGTACATGTTCCTACATTTTCTGCTAGCAAAAGGGGAATTAAAGATGTGGGCTTTCCATGTGGAATGGAAAGTGATGATGTTACTGCTCTTAGCCTGTGGATCTGTAGGTTTATCAATCTGGAAAGAGAATAGAAAGAATTGGTTTCTGTGTTTTGGATAGCACTTAGATTTAAGTACTACCTTTGAAATTGTGACTATGTCAACAACTTGTGTTTGTGCCTTCTCTAAAGTTCTGCTTCTTGCTTTGTTTCAATTTTGATAGGAAAAAGTGAAAGCCTTACTTTCATTGTATCCAAAAACATTGTGATCCTACCAGCAATGAAAAGGAAACAGTCCTGTGAATAGCAGACTTTCAGCAGACGTATGTTCGAAAGCTATTGTATAACACTAAGGAGTAGATTTTGAGGTGCTGCTGGGAATATATAAAACAAGGACTTGATCATGAATTCAGAGAGCTAACATCTTTTGTTGCTATGAAAGAGATATGTAGCAACCTTTTTAGGTTTAAGTGAGACCTTGGTAGAAAAGTAAACACTCTTTTTTTTCTATTCTGTTTTTGAGATAAAATACCAAGGATTCATAACCAAACTGTTTTTTTCTGATAACTTGAGGATAAAAATAGTGATGCATACAAAAAATGGATGTCAGAGGTAACAGTCCATTATATAATTTAATTTTAGTAGCTTGACGTTCACTATGAATGTTACAGTATTATTTTTCATAGAGGTGTGAATGAATAATAATTGTGAATAACCAATCATGCACTTCAAGAAAAGCAGAGTATGTTGTTTTAAATTACAGGGGTAAAAAAATTCAGGCCAACTGAATAGCAAGTTTAATTCCCTGCTTTTTGAAGCTGAACTTCTTTAGAGCTCAGTGAGCAGACTCAACATTGAGATACTGTGATGATGGGTAGGAGGGAAAGGTTTAAATAGATTGAGAGAAGAGGGGTTGAATAAACTACCTGTATATAGGGACCTAGAATATCTAGTGAAGTTACTCTTCTTGTATAGCCATGAGGCAAGTCTTTGACAGTAGGAATTAATTTTGTATTGACAGAGATTTGAGCTAGCATCTTGAATGATGAGCAGCAGGGTGGGGGTTTGTTTTTGTTTTTTTTTTCTTTTTCTGTTTCTTTGCAAAAAGCCCTAAGTAAGCATTTTTAAAAGACACTAAAACCTCTCTCTAGTCAGTCTGTAGTCAGTGGAGAGAAATCTCTCATTCTGTAGTCAACAGAAAGGAACAGGCTCCATTGCAGAGTGGTTCAAAGCAGAAACATAATGTTTGGAGTTGGTAGCGATGTTACTGTCCTTCACTAGAGCTGTGGGAATACATACAACGCGGGTGCAGCAGGTAAGCTTTGTAAATAAGTACTTGGTGACTCGTTCCAGAAAAAGTATCTAAATCCATCTGAGGTCTTCTCAGTGTTCTGGTGCATCTGATGACATGGGTCTCAATGTCTAGTTTCAGTTAGCATGAAGTTTTGAAAAACTTGCCTGGCCTTTGGGACTGGTGAGATTCAGCCAGTGTCTGCTCTGGAGGCTGACCTTGGTGCCCAGTGAACTAACTGGGCATCCCCATACACTCCAAATTGCCTTTTTGGTCCCATGGTTCCGCTGAGCTCAAGAGATTATCCCAGCTATGCCCAATGACATTTTGTAAGAAAAGATATGTCAGAAATCTTGAATTTCTATGGGATTTACTTAGAGTTCTGAATTAAAGTGACATTTAGTGGAGAATAACAATAGTGAGTATTTTCATATTTGGGTGGGGACAAGGGTATTGATGGTCTGACTAAATCAGAATGATCTCTCTAAGCTTCTCTGCAGTCAGAAGAGGGACTCCTTCAGGGGGCAGGTCAGAGAGCCTGATGTTGTTTCTTGCCCTAAACTGCCCCTTAGAGTAGTGTCCTCTAGCTTAAGTAGGCTTTTTGGAAGGGGCAGGGAGAGAAGAAATCACAGACCCATTGTATGCTGGTTTGCCACCCACAGTACTTATTACATTTTCCTCCTCCCTCTGGCATTTTTACTAGTCATTTTACTGAGGACTTTTTGATTTTAAGGGTGGCTGTGATCTACAGATTGAGAAATGCTGTTTTAGAAAGGTATTTCTCTCTTCGTTGACTGCAGAAGGAAACTAAGGAACCTGTTTTCAACAGAGCAATGTCAGCTTTTGTGCATACATCCCTTAAGATCCCCTAAAAGAAAAAGAATGCTAAAATCAAATGGATAAAACCAATTTATGCTTGCTTTGGGTTTTGGGTGATTTTTTTGGGGGTGATTTTCTATAGCTTTGAACAGGAGTGAGGAAGACAGGGACCACTGTAAATAATGTCTGATCATTAAGAGTACACTGAAAATACAGTCATTTTAAAGCATCAAATAGTTTATTGTCATCCAGATTAATCTTCATTTATTTTTTTTATTATGGTGAGTGAAAGAGAGGGGCTGTTGAATGCTACCTGACTTGTAAAGTAGAACGGACACAATAGTTGAAATGATATTTTCTTGCCCCTGTGGCAAATAAACGTTTCACAGTTTGTTATTTTATCCCTTCTCCCCAGATATACGTGTACCAGCTGGATGGCATCTGAGAATTGTTTCAGCATTTTATCATTCTATAACCCTCTGATAGAAATGACATTTAGAAGAAAAATTACTGATTTCTGTGTTCACTAAAAAGTAAACATGCATAGCTAATAGTTCTATTCACCACAGATCATACTTATGCATTTTTAATAAAAACTTGATTTTAATTCATACATAACTTATGAGAAATGTTTATCAGTTTAGGGCTCTGCTGATTCCCTCTTAAATGTTTGCATGTATCTGGATACCTTGAAAATGTCTTTCATTTGAGGCTCAGATTTACCCTTTACACACAAACTTGCTTCTCTGCTGCCTACATAACGATGTAACGTATATAAGAAATGCTGTTTATTGTACTGATTGCTAAAATCAGTAAAAGTACCATTTATATGACATAAATGAATCTCAGATTTTCCTATGCAGTAATAGCTTTCTAATGTCGGGATTTGTTTTTTTTTTTTTCTTTCATTATTTTCTCAGTTGGGATGTTAGGCTGCATCTCTAGTGGCAAGTCACCTGTTACATGTAACTGGTAAGTCACCAGTTACATGAATGGGAATAGGAAATGTCTGTAGTATCCTATATTCATACCGTAACAGATTGAAGTCTGGTTTCCTCTTCTCTTCTTATGAAGGAATTCTCATTAGTAGAGTTTTGTACAGAAGGCAGCATATGAGGTTAATTCTATTATTTCTGAGAGGCATATTGAAATGATGATGCCTGTCATGTTTATACATCATGTCACCTTTCAGCAGGCAAAAATGCAGGACCATTTGCAGATGGTGGGAGAGAGATTCTTGCTATCTCATTTAAGCATGTAATGAAAGGGCTCTGAACCACCTTCTGGAGGTGGCTGCCTCTTTCCATTGACCGTGTAGAGATCTTTGAGTTGCTGCCCAACTGGGAGTGAAACTCCAGCCTCAGTTCTGCATGCACCTTTGTTTACTGCATTATATAGTTAAGCCTGCTCGTCTTTGGTGGTATCTTTGTGCTAAAGAAGAGAGGATAGACTATGAAACTCTTATTTTGTAGGCTTTAGGCAGGGTAAACAGGAGTGATGCGTAACATTTCTTCTGGATAAGTGGAAGTTGTGCTGGAGGCCTAGAACAAGGGTCAGAGGGCTGCCCCTGTTCACCTTGAGTGACATTTTCTGTCTCTGAGTGATCCCACAGCTGTGAATGAAATTAGCCTACATGAACAAGATAGTATTAGGAGATAGAGGGTCTTGAATCTAAGCGACTGACTAATATTTGTGTAAGAAAGCTTAACTGTCTTAGGAAATGATGTAATTCCCTTCCAGGTGACTCACACCATGGGTCAATTTACTAATTAAAAATTCCTTTAAACTCCTTCATAGACGGACTACTAATTGCCCCTCAACAAGTATATTCTTGTCGTTTGAAGATAAAAAGCTTTTGCGAAGAAAGGAAGATAGATGCTACGATGTCTCTTTAGAACAATGCATGGATCTTTGAAAAGCCATTCTTCAATAATTAAACAAAATGTGAAGTTTGCAAATTTTTGCCATGGCGAACAATGGCCCAGCATTTTTCATTATCTTCTGGTCACAGTCTCTGTGGCAGGCTGTTCTATTACAGAGCACAGAAACAAAAGGAGCAAAAAGCCCGTTGTGTGTCATTGCTGCCTTCACAAAGCTACAAACACATTAAACTCAAGATACTGCTCATTGTGCGCTTGAGCCACCAGTGAAAAAGGTGCTGTGAGTACCACTGAATATCATGCAGTCATATGTCATTACATCATTGTTCAAATTGGCAGAGCAAATGACAGTATAACAAATGAAAATATTAGCAGCTAAAGGAATGCAAAAGAAGAGGAGGGTTTTCTGAAAAAAAAGAATGGGAAAATACGGATGTTATTTTTGCCATTAACTATAAAGTTGATTTTCCCTTTTTTCTTTCTTTTTTTTTTTTAAATTTATTTTTAAGTTCTTGGCCACACCCTTCTCATGCCCTTGAGGCCAGTTAGCTTTTATTTTCTTTGACACTAGTAGCAGTCACAGGCAGTGACAGCAGCTGGTAACAAGCCAGATGATGGCACTGGTAGTGTTAACATAAGACATGGGCTTCAGTGTGTCCTGAAAACAGAGTTCATTGTCTTGGATTTTATCAGACTGGCTTTTCTGAGTGTGGAGCTGGCAGTAAATTTGGTACTTGCAGGGGGAAAACCACAACTAACCAGAGCTGGATGCCGTATTCAGCTATATACCTAGTAATGCCTCTTTCTGGTCCTGGCAGCCTCTCAAAATATTAGAGGGGTTGCTGTCTGGTACATTTTTTTTTTTCTTTTTCTTTTTTTAAATGCAAGCCATGACCTAGGGATAGGGTCGTAACGGCAGGTACAGAAGAAAGTTGTTGGCTTCAACCGCTGGAAGAGATGGCGTCTGTTCTGTGTTGTGCTAAACTGTGCTTTTTCAGATGCGTAATAAAAGTTATTTATGGACACCGATAAAGTGGTATCTGTTGTATAATATCACAGATAGGCATAAGGACAATAACAAAAGGCAGCTGGTTTAGTAAGCTCTATTTGCTGCAGAAATGTGCTGTTCTTTGCGAATCGAAATAAAAAAAAAAAAGTGGGGGAAGAATGTTGTGGGTTTTTTTCTGGTTCCTGGCATTTGCAATCATTCTTGCTTTGCAGTGTGCTTATAAAGACAATTATGTGGGTCCCATGTCAGTATTATATTTGTCATGACTAGCGCCTTATTAGAGGACAGCTGCTCCTCTCTGCCCAGCACATAGACGTAACTACCACTGATGATAATAGAAGTTATGACTGCAACCCTCCTCTGCGTTACACTGACGGGGGATGCTGGAGCTCTCATGGTTTCAGTTAATTAACTCAGGTATAAAACCAGGAATGAAGCAGTGATGGATCTGGGACTATTCACATGCTTGTTCAGAGTGCAGTGCCTGTAAGGAGGCTTTGAACTTCCAGCAATTATTGCTTGGCCCTTGTAACAGGCGAGCGAGAAAGGCACTGTCTGAATGCCCAACATTCAAGTCTGCCGGATCATGCTGAGTGCCGTCACGGGAAGGCCAGATATTCAGGTCCCCATCAGCCTAGAGCAGCCACAAGGAAGATTGGGGTGCAGGGGTTATTTCCAAGTCGTCAGCATTCTGTGGTAACTCTCTAATTCCAACAGGATTAAAAAAAGGGGTGACTGGCAGATTTCTCCAAAACTCATCAGATGCTGTAATGGTGCTTTGGCTGCACTCAATTCTGCTGAGAACTGGACCAATTTGAAACAAAGAAGAATATAGAAGTGGCACAGTGCCATCATAATGCTGTTAAGAGCTAGTGTAAACTCAGCTGGAGAAAACCATTTGCAGTGAACAATAAGGTTTGTTGGCCATGCCAAACCCAAGAACATATTCTCAAGAACCAGCTCTTGGCATTTTAGCTATTGTAATGAGTTGCATGTGTACATCCTTAAGCACTTGCTTCTCTCAGCTCAGATCTGCATAGTGGGCAACTTAGACTGGCTTGAGGAATGTAAACCCGTGCCTCTATGTTCATGTAGGTTTCTCTTTTTTTTTTTTCCTTTTAAAAGTTTGAGTAAATTAGAAGTTCTGCAGTATTTGCGGTGACTAATCGGATTTCTGGGTGAGCACCAGCCCTGGCTTTTTTTGGAAGGTAAAAACTGTTGGTCTTAAAACTGCGGTGTCTATTCCGATTTCCTTACTAATTTAAGACAAGACAGTTATACAGTGCTACAGTGATGAATGGATTGAACAGTTAATATTTGACATTTCATTTTATGATTATACCATTTAAAAATAGCTGGCTTTTGACACACTGCTAGTATGTTTTTATATGAGCTGGAAAACCTAGATGTATAGTAAGTTCCCTGTTACCTTTCAGTTTGAGGTCTCTGGAGGATGACCATACTGAAGATCCTAGCTGCTCTGATGTTCGGCGCCAGTACAGACACATTCAATAAAGATGGCTGGTGGAGGTGGGGGCATTCATTTGCCCTCACAGCTGTGCTGGTCAGGTGATTGAGAGAGAAATGAGAAATAGCATCACAGTCAGTGGTAAACTTAAAAAAAAAAAAAGGTTTTTGGTTGTCTGAGATATTTTAAATCTCTGTAAAAGTGAAAACTGGTGATACCAAGTGCCAGAAGAGTACTTTAGAAGAGCTCTGTCTGAGGCAGTTTGGAAGGTATGTCTGCCATAACTGGAATATATGGGAGATGCAAACATTGTATTTTAACCTCTCTAGGAGGTTTTCCTTTCATTCCTCTCCATTTCAGAAGTTGATTCTAATCTCTGCACCCCAGGCCCACTTGCACAATTTAGGACAAGATTTTGTCTGCTCTTATAGATGTCTCCCTGTGTTGGCAGTGCTCAGCTGTGGCTGGGATCTGGAGGAAACTGATGGGCACATATTCAGTGTCCTCCATGTACCCTGTGAACGGCAACATCCAGGGGACCGAGTCATGCTGGCACCATTCTTAGCCCAACGCTACAATGGCCACTGAGTTGGCCACATTCTTGCAGTGTTAAATGATTTCACAGTGAATTGCATTGATTTCTCACCCACATAATCCAGCAGGAAGGTGGACAAGAAGGTTTGTGCTCATGCAGAGACCTGAGACTCTGGCATTGGGTTGTCTCTGGTCTTCTTTAGTGGAGCATTGTAGCTTGGAGGTTTTTATCCCATTTATTTTGAAGATGTGAAATTTCTTGAGAGGAGTGTGCTTGAGGTATGCTTGCTGAGGGAGCATTTCTATGTAAAGCATCAACTTGCATTTGTGAGGAACCTGTCTTGATGAATGATGTGATCCCTGCCAATTCTGTCTTCCTAATTGTGCAGATCTTCCCTAGTGAGGCATGGGTTTGTGCTGTATGTAAGGGTCAACCTAGACCCAAATGATGTGTGTGATGGTGGGTAACTGCAGTTCTACTAAAAGTATCATGGTCTACATCGTAGCCAACCTAGAACTTGTGTAAGGTCAGTATGTCAACGCAGCCACCGGAATCCCTTTAGAACATTGAGTTTAATAGACATAAAATGTGCTTAGTGAATATTTTTTAAAAGGTCAAAAAGTAAAGATTATTTATTTACTTCAATTGAAATTCAGCAGGTCTTAGGTTAAAGGGAGGGACAAAGAAAAATGTCTAGAGTTATGTTATACTTGACAGACTATCGATCAATATTTGTCTCAGCAGGAGCTGCTGGTGAGCCAAAAAGTAGTTTTACAAGTTTACATAAATACTTCTGATTGACACTTCTTTTTGTTACGTTGCTCTGCCTAGATTTTTGTTCCACACTTTGTCTCCACATTAATGTTTCAGGAATATTAGACCATCCTCATTTTTGGTTAAAAATAGGTCAGAAAACTCTATCTTTCAGTTAATGTTCCTGCACTGTAAGAAAGTAAATGCTTGCTTGGCCATTGTTAGCTTACTAATTTGATGAGGAAGAGTGTTTACGCTGCAGTGGTTTTACTGGATAGCCCACACCGTGTGTGAGTAGTGCTATCATAAGGAAGTTGGCCTTGGAAAGGGAAAGCACTTTCCGGAGGCATTTAATAATCGCCTAGGGAAGTCGTGCGTCTATGAAGTTCTTCTAACATGAGTATTCGTAGCTGCAAAATATCATACGGTTATTTTCTTTTATAACCCCTTTCTTCTTATGTCTACAGTCTCCCTGTGATTGCAGAAGTAATACAAGCTCCTTCACTAGCCAGCTAGTATAATCTTAAAGTTGGTATTTCCAGTGCATGTTATTGGAGATCTGTGTCATTTTCTATACCTCTTTCTTTCTTTGCTGTTATACTTCTCCATCCGTGCAAGCACCTGAGAGGAATTCCCACCAGGTACCTCGGTGCTTAGGCTGCGTATCAAAATGATGGAGGCAGGCAGGTGCCTCTAGAGGGGGAATTCTCTGCTTTTTGTTAGCATTTAGCAAACTTCTCTTAGGTGCTCTAAATCATGGCAGAGAACCAGTATCTCTACCAACTTGATACAGAATGTCACATCCTAAATTAGGTGCCCAGAGTACAGAGGATGCCTATGCTCTTTCTGCCCCCATGCACATCTGGTGTATGCTTCTTTGTGCTAAGTGTAGAGTAGGTTAAAATAGGGACAAAACTTTTTTTTTTAATTTTTTTTCCCTCCTCTCTCTTTCCCCCCCCCTCTATATTTGCTTTCAGTGCCTTCATCTTTGTAATCAGCTGTGCAATAGCACAGGCAAGCTCTCTTCATTAGGCAGCCCATGATTTGCCTGGACCAGCTGTAGGGCCCTAGTCTCTTTTGGTGGCATGCTGACAGAGGATCTGGAGAATAAAAAACTCCTTTGGAAGGGGTTGTTATCGCTTATCCTGGCAGATACACTGCATGATGGAGTGTGCTGCTTCTGAAGCAGGTCAGGTCTAAAGCGAAGTAGACTTGAAAGATAGCTACTCGTCACACAGTTCTCCCCTGCCCCCTCCACACGCACATGCACACACTCTGCCATAACCAGATTTGTTGAATTAATAGCATCTCCTTATGGATCTGCACAATACATCAAGAAAAAAACAAAAAAGAGGCTCTTTCTTCAGGCTTGCTTATGTAATACGATGGATATAATTGTAAACAGGAAAGCTGTAAAATAGCATTAATAAAATTCATCCTTATAAGGACTATTTACCCTCATAATGGTGACTGAGTCTCTGCTTTTCAAGAGCTGACAGGCACTAATGGAGTATGCGAGAGCGGTTTTCTTTCATACCCTCTTTTTGTCACTGTTCATATCTTTTCACTACTCAGGTCCTACTTGTATTCCTTGAAATGTCTTGGTAGTAAGAAGAGGTAGATAGAGAGGATGCTTAGTTGATATTTGTTGTATTAGCTTGCCTTCTGCTGCTGCTATGAGGAATATTGCTTATATAGCTATAAACTAAGATATATCAGCCGCAGGCATTGCCTACTAAGTTGCTACTAATAAACATGAAATATTTCTGGATGGAATCACTCTTTCTGGTTCTTTCATATGTCTTTGAGGCTTCCTGAATCTTCTTGGTTGCAGTTAGTCAGTGATCTGTTTGGTGACAAGGCAATGTCCAGCCAAACAAATCCACTGACATTTCACTGGGCTATCGTCTTTGTTCCCACAGGTAACTGTGGTGAAAAATGCAAGGGAACATCAATTCTGTTGCAGCAAAACAGGAGAAAAAGAGGCAGAGAGGTTCCCCAAAAATACCGTGCATCTTGGGGCAATGCATTTTTAGTGAAAGAAAATCCATTGACGATAAGTGAATGGAATGACAGTAAAGCTTATTGAATTCAAGAAGTGCACTTAGGAAAATCAGAACTGGTCTCTGATGTAGTAACAGAACCACCACAAGATGTGGGGATAAAGGAGTGGGGAGAAGAGGTGGAGGGAAGAGAAAATACAGAAAATACATCACAGATGGGACGGATCTTGAATTTTGGGAATTTAATTTCACAGGGATGTCTTTTCTCTAGACCAACCTCTTCCTATGCTGCTCTGAAACCCGAAAGGTCAAAATGAGTAACAGTTTTTTCAGGGATTCATGGTTCAGATGCAATAAAGGGGTTGAAGGAAAGATGCCAGTTCGAAACATTTATTCGATATATTTATACATATACAGGAAATGCATGTTGTGTTTAACAGGAAAAAATGGGTATGTCTCAGGGATGTGTAAGGATGTCATATTTGACATCAAATTTGTATTTAAAGCGGTGGTGTGTCAGGTACTGCAGGTGTGTTGCAGTGCATACACGGTAACACTCAATTTATCATAGAACTGGGGACTTTCAAAGAAAAACTCACATGCCTCTACAGGTTGAGTTGGAAAACTGGGCTTCGTGGGGAAAAGGTTAGTAGATGTAGCTGAGGCACAGGCAGAGTCTTAAACAAGATGTTGAATAAAGGATATGTATAAGCAATGGATTACATATCCATTTTCAACTCAGTGTTGCAACAAAGGAGACAGCAGCTTAAGCAAATATGCCTGAATGAAGTCATAGCTCTGAATGTGTGTGCTGTGAGTTTTTAAAATAGAATCCTGTTGAATTGAATAGAGTCATCTTCTCCTACGCTGCATGGGTGGTACTCAAGACTTTGGGAGAATGGATGATAAATCTGATACTAATGGAAGTGTATTAGAAAGAGATATGAATTTATCTTGATGCATGTGTCACAGGTGAATTTGTCTTTAGCAGACCTACGAGCTGGGTAAATGATAAATGTTTCATATTTATGTCATTGAATTAAATGGGAAAGGTCATTCATTCTGCCACTTCCTACTATTATTATCAGTGCTAGACTGCTAATTTGGGAGAAAAAGGAAGGAGAGCAGAAGAAAAGAAAAAGTAACCTGGGTAATGAGTGGAGGTGGCAAGACCCAGGACCCTGCTGGGAACAGAAATACAGAACTCCTCTTCAGAGCTGTTATAAACTCCAGAAGCGAATACAGATGGAGAGCATCCGCTGCTGGATCTTGCTGACTAGGGATCTTGCTGGTTCTGGCCATTCTTTAGAGGCATTAGGAGAGTGTCCCGGTGAATGGAGAGGTCTGTAGAGACAACAGGGATGGACAGACTGTCACACGCACACAGGGATGTCTTTGCTGTGCCAGTAACCAGTATTGTTGACCATCAGAACTGATGTTTCATTTGATGGAGAAATACCCTGCATTTCTGCTCATTCCAGGCATCTGTGGCTTGCTCACCTAAGAGAGAAATCAGTTGAGCCATTTGAGTGGTGTGGGTGGAAAACCCCCATGCTTTTAGCTTATGTGCTCTAGCAGCAAGCACACACCCTTAAAGTTCATTTTGTAAAAAACCTTAAAAATATGCTTAGCCCAGTAATATAAAAGTTGTAACATAGTCTGTAGTTTGTATTGAATATATCTAGAAAGTCAACTAAAATTCAAGCTTCAGCTCAGATTTTACGATAAAGAAATCAACATAAATTGAGGACCCTGCCTAATGTCAGTAAGACAAGCTTTTGTTCATATATTGTATAAACATTGATTTTTTTAAAGCAAAACTAAGCCCACACTAACAAGACACATGGTAAAGGAAAGAATGCATTACAGGTGGGCAACTGTAGTATTTCTAAGACTACCCACAGTGAGAGACCTTTTGGCTAAGACAAGGTGGTAGTTTGCAGGTTTCTCCTATTTCTGAAACCTGTTCCTTTTTGCTTTTTCACTCACTTAGCTTAAAAAACCATCAAATAATTTTCCCTTTCCATTTTTCTTTTCATTTTTTGTCAAGCAGTACATGCTTTGTAGTTGCTGAATGTATAAAAAATTTGTGTTATTTTGATTTTGTGGGGGGTTAATTCTTGCTGATGTGAGCTTTTAACTTTGCTTTTTCCTAACTTGATTTTAGTACTCCTTAAAAAATATCTGGGTTTGTTTCCTGGAGTTTATCAATCACCACAAAAAAATCTGTTCAAAATTAAAGCATTTACTAAAGTCCCGTGAAGCTTGACTGGTATGATATTGGTATGTCTAGTCTAAATAATTTTCCCTTAGTTTCTTCTTCTGTATTTACTCCTCTAGTTTACCTTAGCTGCTAGTCAGGCCTGAAGACTACTTTTGCTGCTTTAGCTACTTGGGAAGCTGAGAAACACCCAATATAGTGAAAGCTGTTTAAATTAAGTCCATGGGCTTGCCTTAGGCCCTAATATAGGCTAGTTGCTTGGTTTCTCGGCAGTGGACAGGCTAAGCAGAGGATGCAGAAGTACAGCTGGGGCACTGCTGAGGGTGGAGAGGGTGTCTCATCCCCCCTTCTGGCTGGGTTTAGGTGTCTACCTGCTGCCCACATCAGGCGCCTATGTGGAGTTAGGATCCACACTTGCAACCTGGGCTGGAATCGGTCACCGAGATCGCTCTTTTGGTACCAAGGGGAGGCTTGGTCCTTTCTGTCATGATGTGTCTAGAGAAGGAGTGGTGGTAGCTGTAGAGCTGCTCATTTTTCACATAGTAAGTGGCTCATTAGTTTGCACACACAGGAAAAAAAGCATCCATTCATTGCCCTCTTGATCAGACCGGGGCTGAAGCCTTCATTTCTCAGCCATCTTGAGAATGAGTACTCTCACCAGCAGCCCAGGAGCAACGGGAACATCTGTCCATCTCTTATTCAGTCTGGGCCAAGATTAGGACAGAGAAAGGAAGAAGAGGCCTGAGCTCCATACATGTGAAATAGAAGAGTTACCTAAAGAAATGTACCTGGACTCAGTTCCTTGGACCACTCTACTCATTTTCTGTGAAAGAGCTATAAGATGCATAAACAGTATTAAAAGCAGATCTATACTGGGAATTTGTTTAGTGTGGTATTGAGTCGGGTAAAAACAATTTCAGTCACTTGCCCAGAGTCATGGCACCAATCAGTGGGAACTGGATCTGAAGACTTAACCCTTGATGCTTTTCCTTTCAGAGTGATCTTACTTAATTTCTTCTTTAGCAAAGTGGTTCAAAGATTAGTTATGCTAATCATTGCTGTTACCAAAAAACTAGATTTAGGCCCCAGGACAAATGCCTCTTTATGAAAAAAAAGGTCTTATTAAAAGCATTAACTAAACTCCTGAGAAGACTCCTTACAAAAACTACTTTTATTACAACACCAAGTTGCTTTGTCAGGAAAAGCAGGATTAAGGTAGAAGGATCAAACATAACTTTTATTTCTTTTTTTTTTTTTTCCTTGCACTCTTAACAGATGGTTGTTTCTTTCATCATCAGTAGTTACCTAAAAAAGCCTTGCAAAGGGAAATTTCTTAAGCTTGCTTTCTTCTGCTAAGTTACTGGTCATGGTCTGATTTTATTCAGTGAGACTTGAAAGCCAGTTTCAACAATAACAAAAAATGAGTATACTTGGAGTTCTCGGTGCCTAGGAGAAATACTGAGTAAGTCTAAATCTGAGCAGCCTGATAATTGACATAGCATTGCTCTTTTCTGTTCATTCTCTTACCTCTGCGCCCTCGCCGCAGAGCAGTGCCGTGCGTGCGTAGCTGGCCGCGGGCTGGGTTTGAGGGTCCCCTTCAGATGTGGGATGCCACGTGTGAGGGGACGAGGGCAGCACAGCAGAGCCCTGGTGCTCTTCACTGGGTTGTGGTCTTTTGCTTCTGAGTACCCCTCTGTGGCTCTGTTATTTCTCTGGCTCCTTACAGCAATTTCCAGAACAGCTGAAGATACTCTGATATCTGAATTGAGATTATTTTTGGGGGGGAGGCATCTTTCCTGGGTGCTCTTTTCAACGTGCCTGGACCATGTTTTGCACAGAATGGAGTTTCTGCTGACTGTTGTCCCGTGTTTTACATCCTTGGTATCCCACAGGCAGAACTGAACTATTCTTTTCCTAATTTGCCCTTCTCTTTGGCTGCGTTGTCCTTCGAATCTGGGGAAAATGAGGATATTGTGGTTTATTTGTTGCATATCCATCCGATTACTGTTGCTATGAGCTTACTGCCATCTGCCAGTCAAGAAAAAATCCACTGCTACCACAAAAAAGCCCTTACAGTTAAAATGTATTTCTTTATGACCTACAGTCTTCAGAAGTACAGTTCTGGTACTGTCAGATGGATGGTGTGCTCTCTGGGCTTATCAAAGGTCAGTGGTGTTTCTTCATGTTTCCCGTGTCTTTCAGTTCAAGCAAGTGTGCTTTCAACAGACCAGGTCTGAGTTTGTGAAAGCAAGACTCAAGTTTTTGAAAGCTGCCCCTGTTTTCATTCACCCAGACCTGTTAAAATTTAAATATAAAATGGACATCCAGATGTCTTTCTGGCAGCTTTGAAAGTCTTAGCTTACGGGAGCTCTGTTGCAATTTCCAGAGTAACAGTCCATGAAACTTGTATATCAGCCAAGTGATTCAAGGAAATTATTGGTAGCCACCATTACGATTTTGTTTTCATTGGCAAAAACATTAATGTAGTAGCTTTGCTATCTTGCCTCAGTTTTTTATGCAGACTGCCAGTAATAAAAAGTATGATTACTTCATTGGAAATGTGCTGCTTGCTATAATTCCTGGAATATTCTCTGTTGTATTTTCTTTTCTCTGCCTTATTTTTAGTCCTCTTATTATATGCATAAAAAGTAATCAGCTGATGATGTTTGGCATTTGTAAAGCTTAGACTTATCCTTATATTTGGCAATACAAAAATCAATCGGGATCTTTTCCAGTTTTGATTACTTTTGAACATAATGCCTTCTAACTTTTACCTCCCCATTACTCACCTATATTTGCAATTGTAAATGTTATTAAAAAAAAAAATAGTAGAAAACAGTTTCCTGACTACTTTTTCATTTCTCCATTTTTTCTTCCATACCATCTCCCAATAAAGTTTTAAAGCATATGTATCTGACTTCCTTTTCCATAGGAAGTGATTAAATGTTATGTTAAATGTAATTTATAGAAACAGATGGGCAATTATGTGCATGATATCAGATGCTATCTCAGTATCTTTAAAACATATCCTTATACGAATGTTTACTCACGTACAAGTTATTCTCTCTTTAAGGAACACTGATAAGTAATATGAGTAGCTAGAATTTTTATGTGAGGAAAGATCAATCTAAGAAAAACTTAAAGCCTAATTTTTGTTATATTCAGAGCATATTTTCCTTCTGTTTATGTAGCACAGGCACAAGACCAGTTAAACTGAGTTTGTGAATAACTGCATTTCATGTTATGCCAAAAAATGTAGACAGTGATTATCACTGCGTCTAAAGAAAACAAAAATAGTTACAGTGAAAAAAGGCATGGAAAACCTTCAGTATTTGGGGACATCTGTCCTGTTAATTTGCATGGCAGTACTGAGGTTAGCCTACAGCTGCGTTCTCCTAGTCACCATATAAAAGTATCAGATAACATAGATCCCTGTCTGACAAAGCTGTCATAGTGGTTATGATAGTACACAAGCTTGGGTAAATTATCAAAGGTTAAAAACTTTCCAGCATTCTCAGTCACCCAGAGGAATATAAATATAGGCTGGAAGTGGTTATCACGGGTGCTGTTTCCTTAGGTGGCCACTGAGAATCTCCTGCTTAATTCTGAAAGCTCTTCCAAGAACTGGTTGGAAAGGAAAAGGATCCTGTTATTTTGCCATTCATGTTGCCTCATTTTTTACAGCCTATAATACGGAAGATTTATGGCAAACAATAAAGTATGAAAAGTCTGCTTTTATATATTTGAAAATTTTCTTAAGGAGCATAGTTTGCTGCCAGTGATAATGGCTGCTGAGATGGAAGTTCAGATGCTAGCGGTATTGAAAACAGAGTTGAGAAGGTGACTTGGCTTTAAAGTGGTGATCCTTTAAGTAAAGGTCCAGTGAACAAGTCATCGTGCCTCTTCATTTTAGAAATCTCTTGAAGGGTCCCAGCTTGTTATCGCTAAACTCTACAGTAGTGTAAAATGGCTTTGTTTTACTACCATCTGTGCAATGTTTTTACTGACTTTTGTAGAATTTAACCTCTCGGGGCCAATCCAGAAAAGTACAAATTTCTGTTGTTCACAAACACTCTGGCCCTTGTTATATCTGTATACTCTTACATCTTCAGACTCTTTTACAGTGCTCAGCTAACTCATAGCAATATTTTGAGGACAGCAGCCTCTCTGCATTTCACACGAACAGAAGAGCTGCAGTTCTAGCATTGTAATTGATTAAGCGGTAATAAATAATTGTATCAAAGTATGGTGTCAGCTTTATATTCAGCTCAACTGGTTTCAAAATGCAAAACTTTCCTCCGAGAAGTTTTTTCTTCAATGTTAATATAACTTTATTTTCCAGGCAGCTTCAGAAATAGATGTTGTTAGAATGATCAAAGTGAATCACCCATGTTTTCCAAGTCAAACAAATATTTGGAAGTGTTCATCATTAAGCTATGTGTGAATTTGATCCAGTGTATTCACTTTTAAAAAATACTTTATACGGGCATGTTTAATCAAGAGCAACAGTGATCAAACCAGTAGCTATACTGGTAGCAAGACTCAGTCTGGGTTAACAGCTTTATTTTGGGCTGTATTCAGTCCAACTTTTTCAAATAATCTCTTCAAGGGTAGTGTTCAGGTTTTAATTAAATATAAAAATTGCAATTGGTATAATGAATTTTATTATGTGTTTTATTTTGATTCACCTAATGCTATGTATGTTTGGCTTCAAATATTTTTAGTTTTTCATTTATTCCTTGACTTTGTCCTAGAAAATGTAGCACATATATAAAGTTATAGTTGATTAATATTGTATTCTTTTCAATTACCACTATACTTTAAATACTACTTAGATATTCTTACCAAATGATTATATACTGTTCCTAAAATATTTACTTTTTTCAATGATTGAAGTGGTATTCAGGAAAAATTTACATATAAATTACATCTCTGGCTTGAAAAATGGCAGAACACGCAGGACAAAAATAGGAAAAAAAGTGATTCCCCAGGTTTGCTCTTCTATCAAAGGTGGCTTTCAAATTTGTCATTGGCAAGTGCTCAACTTTGTGGAAAAATTTAGACTTTGGAACTGAAAAGTGGATGTTTATTCTACAAGCTGACCTATTTTTTGAAGATACAATCACTAAAATTTTGCAAACCTGTAAAATGCTGGTTTTTTGGGTTTTTTTTGACAACTGTTTTGGATAGATTCTGATTATTTGTATGACGTGAAATCAGTCATGCCCCAATAAATGTGGTTTTTTATCCTCCTGCTTATGCTGTAGAAAATCCTAGTTCTTTATCACTAGAAAGGAGAAGTAGGATTTCAGGCCCAGTTCCTACACAGATTTACACCCCTGGGCAAGTCTCTAGTTTAGCTCTCCTTCCTTCTTTTGTGGCTCCTTACACAGTGCAGGTCCTTGCACTTCCCTGCTGCCTGAGGTGAGGGCTCGAGTGCTGTTGGCTTGCTGGAAAGGCTAATGCATGGTTCAGTTTAATTCCTCTAAAGACGCAAAGATTATTTTTTTTTTTTTTTGCTTTTTTTTTTCCCCACCCTAACAAGATTCTGACTTGAAAAAGTAGCCAGAGCTTTTGATACACGAGGATACAAGAGTAACAGACTTCTGAACCAACGCCCCAGAATTCTGCCTGATTATTTCTGCTCTTAGTTTTTTTTTAAACACAATTTTTTCCACCTACCTTTAGTCTTTATCATTTTTGAAATGTGTGCTGAGAGAGCTGTGTGATCATATGATTAAAGACAATATAATAATACATCTCTTAATGGTGTCTCATAAGGTCAGAAGATTAAATCTGCAGAGGCTGCCTCTCGACATTTTTCTAAAATTTGCATATGCCTGTTCTCCGAACTTCCTTGTCAAAATTTTTGCAATTTTTCTTATTAAGAACCACACATTACACATACATGCACAAAGAAAAGATGCTAGATTCCTCCATTTCAAACCCTACTAACTGCTAGTTGAGTCTGCAGAGTCACTGATAGCTGTCTTAGGCTGCTTGTCCTCCCTTATGTCAGTCATTAGCAGTGCCTAGTGCCTGCAGAATGCTTTGCTGATGGGTTTCACAACTGCGTGCTGACAGCAGAGGAGCACTGAGGCATGCAAGATGTACGGTTCCTTTGACTCTGGGTCATGCAGAGGTGTCCATCCAAAGCCAAAGGATGCTTTCCGATGAACTTGCAACTTGACTCTAGAGTTGTAAGTCTTTACCATTATCTGCTCTCAGCAAGCAGTTAAGAAGTCTTTTGTCAAAATGTCTCATCTCCAGGAACAGTTGCTCAAAATAGCAAGATCCTGCCATCAATTCCATGCTATATTCATTCTTCTGGCTGTCCTATGATCTCCCATTAGTGTCCTTGTAACCTCTCTTATAAACCCTAGGGCTTGAGTGAAAACTTGAGATGGGAAAGAAAGCTTCCGTCTCCTGGGTAGGCTTTCTTACTAATTATGATTCCAGTTTCCTGAGTCTTCAGCACCTTCACGGTCTGCAGTGATGCTCAGCGTATTGCCAACACTCTGGAGGACAGCTGAAGTTCAACACCAGCATCTCCTGTGGCATCATGAGAACTACAGCATCCAGACCATGGATCCTGCCTCATACTGCACCAAATGTCTCCCTCCTTCATCTCTCTATGCTGCACAGGGTGTCATTTTTCCCTTCCCACTTCTGTACTAGGTTTGTCCACATCCCATCTGTTGTATCCTTGCAACCCACCTACTCTTTACTCGCTTACTTTCCTAATTTGGCCCTCTTAAAATAAAAAGGCAAAGAGCTCTGCTCTAGTATGTGGTTCAATATTAGAAGCGATAACCTATAATGTCTCTCTCTCCCAGCATCAGATTACTTTACCTGAACTACATAACCTGAGCCCTGTATCATGCCTCTATATACCTGCTCTGCTTTTCCTACTTTTTCCATTCCCTCCCACTACGATCCTTCCCATTCCTCCAGGCCTCCTTCTTTATTTCAGTCCTCCTTCATTTTTCATCTTGCAACCTGTTTCCTTCCCTGTTCCTTGTTCTCCTTTGTGGGAGTCAGGCTGCCTCTTCCTTCATTTGGTATCATTTGGCATGACTGAAAGCAAGTAAACCCAATATGTTATTGCATTGACATAAAAAAAACCCCGAAAACAAGTTGATTGAAGTCAGGTGGTGCTCACATCTGCCAGCCTCTTCTGGATATTGCTTTTCCACCTCGGAGACGTGTCTGAAGCAGTTCCTGACCTTCAGTGTATATAGGTATGTCAGGTGGGCTGTATGCTGTAAAGATCCTGGTACTGTTTCAAGTGAGGTCTGATGTCATTGCTAGGTCACCAGATAATGGATGGAAGGAAGAGGTGGCTAGTGGAGCAGAAACCATGTCAGGTGTCCAACTTTTTTTCCTCCCCCTCTACTCTGCCCTGGTGAGACCCCACCTGGAGTACTGTGTCTAGTTCTGGGCTCCCCAGTTCAAGAAAGACGAGGAACTCCTAGAAAGAGTCCAGAGGAGAGCTACTAGGATGATAAAGGGACTGGAGCATCTCCCCTACGAGGAAAGGCTGAGAGAGTTGGGCTTGTTCAGCCTGAAGAAGAGAAGACTGAGAGGGGATCTCATCAACGCATACAAATATCTTAAGGGCGGAAGTCAAGAGGACGGAAGCAGTCTGTTTGCAGTGGTGTCCAGCGACAGGACTAGGGGCAATGGATGCAAACTGAAACACGAGAGGTTTCAGTTGAATATGAGGAAGAACTTCTTCACTCTGAGGGTGGCAGAGCACTGGAACAGGCTGCCCAGGGAGGTTGTGGAGTCTCCTTCTCTGGAGATATTCAAAGCCCGCCTGGATGAAGTCCTGTGTAGCATGCTCTAGGTGAGCCTGCTTTAGCAGGGGGGTTGGACTAGATGATCTCCTGAGGTCCCTTCCAACCCTTACGATTCTGTGATTCTGTGATTCTGTGATTTTCATCATAAATCAACACTCTTGGAATGGAAAACATATAATGCCTAACCTGATAATGTTATAGCAAATGAAGAAGGTTTGATTGGTGAAACAAATGGTGATCTGGAAGCAAGAGGGGTAATTTCTAATGTGTACTTACAGTCTCTGGCATGTGATTTTCTTCGATACATGACGTGTTTCTTTAAAATACGAAACAAGCATGTGAACTTAAGCTGTGGAACTTTGAATTGCATGATTAACATGTGGACAAAAATATAATTGCTGGCATGTATTTTCATCTGACTTTAAAACTGTTAGGCAACCTTCCGGTCTCACATTTTGAAATTAAGATTCCTTTGCCACTTTCCAAATAAGTCAAATATAAAATTGGAAAAAGCTTGTAATGTATTCTGGTAGTTTCTCTGCTGATTATCCTGACAGTGTGATTAATAAAATCAGTATGTGATTTTATATCATACAGTCTTGGCTAACAACTTTTGAAAGAATGCTTCGTTCCTACTGAAATTGAAAATACCTCTGTGTGACATTGTGTACCTTGTCAGAGAACTTCACACAGTTTCTTCTATCCATTCGTGACTGCAAACCCCAGTGGTTATACTAAAGAAACAGGAAGAACACTGGATTTTGTAAAATACTGGCAGTCAGGCCAACAAGCTCTTTTAATGGATGGGAGTGACAGACGTGGCAAGTATTTGTTACACTCCCTGGCAGTTTCTGAGCCACAGAGGGGAAGGGCTTCAATGCTGCTGAGGCCAAGGGAAGTCAGAGTGGACGTGTCTGTGATGGTGGTGAGACATATTCTGTGGGGCCCCTACCTGTCTGGCTCTTTGCTCATATAGAACAAGATTAAAGTTGGGTGATGAAGCAGTTACGACACCCTGATATAGCCCGGGACACCAGCCCGGCAGCATAGTAGCCGTACAAAGGTACTTGGGTCTTCACCGCTGAAGCGATTGGTCTGGATTTTGGGGGAAGAAGATCCTGAGTCCAAAATTTCATCAACAGGCAACAGGTCTGTAGTCACAGCCCCCTCCATGAGTCGCTCAGGGTTTTAAACAGTGATGGAATTATGGAGTGATGGCCACGGGCAATACTACAGCTGTCACAGTGTCTGAATATCACGGATTCATTAATCACAAAGTTTGTCATAATGTGATTGTCCCTCATCTGGGGATGTGTGGTTGCCAGCAAGATCATCAGGATTGCACTTTGACTCCCCATGACAATAGTCTTTATTTACTGTATAATTAATTGGTGAGTTAAATGGCTGCATAAAACAAGGCCTGGCATTAAGTTTGATGCTGGTTTTCTGGCAGCCCCTCAGGGCAGTGCTCTCCCTCTCAGTGTTCCCAGCATAATGAAATATCATTCACCCTTTGAAGGACTTCCCATGTAGGAAGGAAAGAAAAGGGAACGGTGGGAGCAGGGAGGGTGTAGGGGAAATAGAGCAGAGTGAGAGCCCTTAGCATGGGGGAAATGGGGGAAGCAGGGACACGATAGGGACAGCATTTGGGACAGGTGGATGTGGTTAACACAGGTTCTTCACCTGTAGCTGAGAGCAGGTGAGGATCTCAAGTGGTTCAGAAACACAAGCAAGTCATGGTATCAGCTGAGGCACTGTAACATACTCTGAATATTTAAAAACACTTATTCCTTTGCCTTTCCAGTACCTTTTTTTGGTAGATACAGTAGTAAGCAGTAGGAGAATGTTTCAGAAGGATGGGGGACCATGTTTTCAGAAGTGGCCACTGCTTTCAGATACCTCAGCTTTAAATGTATAACCTGAAATACACCAGGATGTGATTTCACAGGGGTTTGTAGTGACAGCTCCTGTTCGCTGTACTTTGAATTTTGAATACAACAGTTGTGGAATTTAAACCACAAGTTTACTTTGGATGGGATCTGTGAAACTGTTGTTTGCCTGCAGTAATGCTGGCCCAAAGTGATTTTCCAGTCCCCACATAATGGCATTAGGAAAAAACTACTAGATTCTGGGTGCAATCTGTGCATTTTATTCAACTTTGAAAGAAAGTAAAAGAAATATTACACTGCAAGAATAGCATATGATGCTAATTTGGAACATCAGAAGTTTGTTCCACTGGAGTTTCCAAGGTCTGATTATGGGACTGTAGTTTATAGAAGTTAAAAATGCATTTTGTAGCTTATGAAGTAAGTTAAGAACTACAGCTTTGCAGTTTTCATCAAGAATCATTGATGATAAAGAGGACAGAAATTTACTCTTAACTGAAGGCCTATGACTAATTCAGGCTTTTTTCTCTCTCAGCAGGGATAAAAGGGTAGGCAATGGGTGGCACAGGATGTATTGAATTAAAAAGTTAAAAATACAGAAGTGAGTGTAGAATGGGCCTTAGGCTAACAATCAGAAAGCATTCAAAGAACAAGTCTGTTGATGAGTTTCTGTCTAAAAGGTAGGGACTTTGTAGACAGATAGATTAGATAAGGGATCAAATCCTGGAGCTCATGGATTTAAACTAGCTGAGGTTCTAGCCCCGGGGGTTTGCCATTCCTTTTGGGGATCTGTTTTGCTGCTGTTCTCCAAATACTATCTCACATCAATTACACTGAATATTAATGGCAGCACATGGCGATTCTGGCAAGGGTTTGGTAATAATTTTATGGTAAGTTGCGTTTTCTGCAGCTTTGCTCTTGTCGGCTTTTGTATATGTGTTTGAAGTACCTGATTTTTACTGTGAGCGTAAGTGCTCGGAGATAAATTGGGGCTGAGTGCTGCTGCTGCTAAGGGCGGGAGGGCCACAGAGCAGTACGTTGCTGCTTTTGACCTGAAAACTTGCCGAGCACAATTTGGCGGGGGGCCGGGAGCTCAGCAGTGCTGCAGCCCTGGCGTGTCTGTCTTTGTGCCTTGCCGAGCGCGATCCCGAGCGGGGGCCAGAGGGGCTCTTCACTGCATCTTGCCTTCCTGACTTGGACACCATCATTTCAGTGCTCTGAGCGAGCGTCAGCTAAACAGTGTGCAATTTTATTTATGGTACTGTATGTATTCATTACTTGTGCAGAATAAAGTAGATACACAGTGAGCCTGTGGAAAAAGGAAAAAAAAAAAAAAATCAGTGGATCGGTAGCTGGAGAAATATTGTTATTAGGCTGTCAGCTGTTCTCAGCAGAGACTTTCAGATACATGGCGCAGCAAACTTCCACTGAGTGACCTAGAAAGGCATATGCTTTATCTAGGTGTCAGCCCCGTTCTTGGCGATAAAGTATTGCAAGTTAATGGTCAGCGGCTGTGTGCTGAGCTCTGATGGGCCTGCCCTGCTGCAGAGAGATTTCTGCTCCTGCCCCGCCTCCGCTAATGAACAGCACGAGCTCCCGCTGCTCGCGTGCACAGGGAAGGAGTTATTTCACTGGGGCAATTTTTAAGTTGGCCTCTTTCATATCTTTCCATACAACTGTCGAGGCTGTTGCTGGTTCACCAGGAGGTAGGCTGAGGCTGAAGTCTGCTCTGCTGGCCAGGGTTATAGCTGCCTGTTTCACTGAAGTGTCTTGACTGTCTGTACCCTTCTGCTATCTTCCATTCATACCATATGCTCTTCGGCTCATTTACTAGCATATTCTGTCTTTGCATTACGCCAAGTCCTGAGATCTTAGATTTTACACACTACAGGAATACCATTATTACTATATTCTTCCTTATATAGGAGCTGTTGTAATGGTCTCTCTCTTTAAGGCTTCATTTCCAAAGCAACACTGTAATATTTCATGCTTTGAAATTAGGCTAATTGGAATGTAGATACCACCAGCTCCTACCACCTACAATCAACTGATTCTGAAGCACTGCTAGCGATAAAAATGGGGAGGAAAATATTCCAGGTATCTTTGGTGGGATATAGTTCCTCCTAGCTCGCCACTTCTGTGGGTTTCTAAGCACAACAGCGGTTCTTAGATCCTTCAGAAATTCAGACATAGCAGCAAAACCCAGCAGGAGCCCACACTTCTCACAACAGTAAGATATTACCAGTCAAAATACCTTGATAATGTAGGAATAGGGGCCTGCTTTGCCCCCAGCCTTCCATCTGGTGCTCTCAGGATCTCAGTGGGACCCACAGTCTTCTGATCGCATGCGTTTTTTCCAAAAAATATGATTATGTTCAAAGACACACAAAATGCTCTGGCACACTATTTTTTGCTGACCTGCTTTGAGCAGTAGGCATGGTTTATCTTGAGCACTCCAGAGCCCCCCGGAAGGATTATAATGCAATTAATTAACTAAAAGGAATATCATAATGAATAAAGAACAAGATGTTGAATTTTCTTTACACGTGCATCTCCTAGCTTCATAGCATGTGCAATCTGAGTATTCATTTAATGTAATTTTTCTGTGTCTCTCATTTTCCAGATTTCTTCACCTGCCTCCAGAAAGTTCATAATTAAGAAACATAATGAGGCCCACATGTTCATCAGTACTATTGAAAGCTCTCATAATTAGTAGCAGGAGAAGGGTGTTACTGTAAGTGCAGATCAACCACTAGTGGTAGATGGGGCTTACATATTGCCAGCAGGTTTTTGGAGATAGAGTATCAATGGTGTAGATCAAATTGGAATTCTCGCTGATGGTTTTGAGGGGAATATATGGTAGGGTTTGTAGCTAAGGGCACCAGCCAGCAAAACTCACTTTGCTCTGTAAAGAACAAATGCAATCAGTAGTGTAATGCATACATATAGACGTACAGATGCATAGAAACACATATATACCTGTGGACACATATGGAGCTGGGAAGTTCCAGTATCAAAGGCAGACCAAAAGGCACAGAATAAACTTTGACGTGAATCCATTGCATATTTCCTTCAATGGTTAAGCAGAATCTGGCTCACGATTTCTGATCTGACTGGTTACTGATCCCTCAGTGCTGGATTGCCTGTGTCAGGCCTTCAACACAAGCTCTTTCATCAGTTTATGGTGATATTTTCCCCCTCCCCACCCACCCTTACCCTTCTGGATATCAGGAGGCTGTAATATTTTTCTTTTAAATTTGACATTTCACATTGACAGTTTGTTTCTGTGTTACAAGAAAGGATGTTTGTGCCCCCTTTTTGGCCTTTTGGATTTTTAATTACCTCCCATGACTAGCCTAGCCAGCTTGTTCCTAGCAGATTGGCTCCTTATCTGCCAAGAAAGAGGCAATCAAAATTATGCAAAACTTCTCTTTACAAACTGGATTAACATTACACCAAGCTCAAGCTTTCTGTTTTACAAAAGATTTACTTCCACAGCCCTTTGCTTCCTTCCCTCCCCCCCCTCCTTCCCAATCGTTGTTTGTGGGACAGACAGGCTTGCTGGAAAAAAAATATAATCCTGTCCTTTGTTGCCCTTTTAAGTTAATTCTCTGTTGTCTGTGAATGAGTGAGGCAAATAGTACTTATATTAAAATCTGTAGCCCTGTGGGTTCTGATGGTTTCAGAAATCTGTTCAATGCACAGTCCTGGGAAACCATCATATTATCCTCCTGGGCATCAACCTTTTGCAGATTTGTTTACTGTTTTTCTTAGAATGGAAACTTAAACAAGGATCCAATGACTTCCTTAGAAAGTTGGTGATCTCTTTATTAATGCACTTATAGCCTTTGGGCTGGCCTGTACAGTTCCATAAAAATACCTGTTCTACTCAGGTGTTTGCAATTTCTGGGACTTTTGTGAAATTTCGAAGCTGAGAAGCTGATATGGTCTGAGCAGTACTTGCTGATCTGTTCTTTTTTTGTTTGGTTGTATTTTTGTTTGGTTGCTTTTTTTTTTTTTTTTCCTGGAAGCTTTTAGCTGTGTAGAATGTCACCTGGTTTATTTGCTTCTGTTAAATTAACTGCAAAGGCTTCTGTTTTTAAGTCTCTCTTACTCTTTAATACTTTCTTCCTTTGCTTCCTGATTATTGTGTGCTAATGTTTGATTTTAATGTATTTTTCAGGCTCACATCTTCTGCACTTGTTCTTTCAAATTATTTTAAAGCTGTTTTTCCAAATTGTCTTTTCTGGATAGTTAACTTAAACATGCTTCTGTAGTAAAAGTTCTTCTTTTCTTACCTGAAGCCAGATAGCATGGCTTGTTTTTTCGTTTTTTTTCTCTGATGCAAATGTGATTGTTGGCTCTTGTGCTTTTACCACTGTTTGTGGTGTTATTCCTAGTACTGGACTAAAATAAAGACTAAAATCAAACCTTTGAGCAGGCTTACAATGGAAGCATTTTTGTTGTCCTCTGTCCTCATGTATTACAGATGACAACAGGTATTATGCTTTGCTTGTTTTAGTAGTAGCATGCAAAGAGGCACTGGAACAAAGGATTATGTTCAGGGTAATATCAATTCCCTGGTGTTTTGTAACAAGATTAAGGGAAAGGGTGGGGGGAGGCCAGGCTACGTACTCCCACTAATGACTATGTCATACCCACCGTTACTGGGAAAGAACATAAAATGGAGAGAGGTGGCTGAGCAGAACAGCAAACTGCGGTGACTGGTATTGTTAGGAAACTGTTCCATTTTTGGAGAGCTTCCCCATGAAGTACAGTTAGCAGAGCCTGAGGTGTTTTCTTCTAATGTGAGCCTTGTAGTTTAGGAAGTTGCTCTGCAACTCAGGGTTTCATTGAGAGAGTGTTTCACTTTTATCTTGGTTGTACATCCCTTCAGTGCCCCAGCACAGGAGCACACAACTCCTGTGACTTGTGATTCACAGGGGCTTGTGAGTTGCTCAGTGCTGTCTCCTGCTCCTGGCTCTTCTGTGTGACCCGGTCACCCAAAAGCATAGCTGCACAAAGACCATGGCTTGCCCCAAGGTGCCATTTGTACCTCACAAAGGAGCAGAGACGTGGCAGGGACAATAAGGGTTATCCCCATCTTATAAACCATTTACTTTGGCTGCTTGAGGTGTAAGGTCAGAGCCTTCTGCCTTGCCTGGATAACTCTTTTGGTATGAGCCTTGAAGGCAGGTGGTTTGGTCACCCCTCCTCAAGTGTGTATCATAGCTAGCGCCACGCAATCCCATCACATTCCCATAACTGCATCTTCTCAAGAGGCATGGCTTTTCCATCAGACCAACCAGTTGCCACAAATGGACCAGGTTAGCACCTTAGTTATCTATCCTTAATTAAAATAAAATCCCCAAACCCTGAGTGATTTGGAGCATTAAAAACAAATGAGCCAGAAAAGTTAATTACCAAGAAGGGCATGCTTAGAGTAAGATGGAAGACTGAACGTGTGTATGTATGTATTGGTTTTGGTTTTCTTTTTCTCCCTAATGGAGGTGATAAAAAAGTTAAGATGTAAGTTTAGGAGCAGAAAAGACGAGAGAGGAAAAGGGGCAAGCGTGGATTTTGTCACTGACGTTTTAAAATCAGGGTCTAGAAGAAAGGTAACTAAAAAGTTGTGAAATGGTAAGCTTCTCAATATAATGTGGTTGATATATTAAAATGTATACATTTATATGTTTTGACCCATAATAAAATTAGAATGGGAAAATGCAAATTTGGGGGCTTTCTCAGTGTTAGTTTTCCACTTGAGGCACTGTGTTTTAGAAAGCAACTGTAAAGTGTAATTATAACATCAAGTACATTCTTATGCTAGTTTCCGTACTCAGCTTCTTTGTTCATTCCGAAGTAAATGGCTATCACGGGGAATTCTGTATCAAACTCTTATGTTTTAAGTTTAGTGAGGCTTTCGTTATGTTTTGCTTTCAACTTCTAATTGTGGCCATTTATAATTCATCCTTTGTAAGATAATGCATGAGGATAATCCACTAAGAAGAATATTCTTTTTCAATTAAACTTGGGTGGATGGATGGTGTTTTCTTTCTTCTCTGTAGGATCACCTGTAGGATATTCATGAAAAGGAAATGAGTTTATCTAAAATACAGCTAAACCTAATTTATCTAATGTAGTTACTAGCTGCTCCTAACATCTGTGAAAATAGTTTCACTCCAGGCTATTTTAATGTCAGCTTGCTTTTTGGGACTAATTGTGAATATGCGATGATCATCATATATTCTGTAGAGTAAGAAAGCAAGGACAAGGTATGCAAGGTAGGTTTGCTTGATATCCTGAAATTACTTACTTTTCAGTTTTGCTTTGTCACTTTCTCTAAATTATTTACAGTTTATATAAATAATCTCTGTCTGTGTTTCCTTTGGCTTGGTGTTCCAGAGAGAAAAAGGAAACATAGTATCTCTATGTGAGAGGAATAATTTTCTTTTCAAGAGGAAAGCAGCTCTGTTAAGGTGGATAACAGCGAAAAGCCAATTTTCTGAAAAGACCATAGTCTCTCGCAAGCAGCCCACAGGAATTCCAGTTCAATTTAGTATGAAGAGCATAAACACTTGAAGCCAAACTAGAGCAGTGGTTGGTTTGTGGGTGTGTGCACACTTGTCAAACAGCGTGTCTGAGTCTTCACTGAACTTTGGATCCAGCACATGGCGATGGAAACAGGCTGTGTTGGCCATCTGCAAGTGTGATTCTTCAGCTGAGTGTGTAAACGTGCCCGCTGTGTTCCTTTAATGGAAATCATCGAGACAGATGATGTAACTGATGGTGGAAGAGGGTCCATAGAACTCACCGTTTAAGAACACGAATTGATCAAGAGCGCCACCTCGTTGGCAGTCAAACCACCTTCTGAAATAACTGTAATAAATCAAAGTATAAAACCTCTCCTATGTGTTACTTCTAGCCTTCCTGTGCTGGAAGTGCTGTGTCGTTCTGATTTGAAAAGCAATTCTCTGAAAATGACATAACAAGGTTCCATTTTATATCATCTTTTTGCCTCTTGTAAGTGCACAATTTACAAGTAAAGCAGTATTATTATTTTTTTTTATTATTTATTTTTTTAACCAGGTACCAGCATACCTGGGACTGAGGACCGTGATCCTCACTATGGACTGTTAATAGTGCTAAAAGGTCTTCAAGGTGAATCATGTGTTCAGTACCTTCATATTTGCATGTTTGTAACAGATCAGAATTAGTAACCAGCTCTGTTGACTCAGGAATGAAAAGCTCCAATTTGTGCTGTCTGTGTTAGCTTAGGAGGTTTCGTAGGACTAAAGTGCAGTTTTCATCTCGGTTGATTACATATTGCTCTAGTATGCGTGAAATGTAATACAAAGCTGCACCCTAGTTCTGCAGTGGTATTTTTTTATCATTTTCCCTATGGAAAGCTGTGGCCTGCCTTGTGGCCAGTTAGCTGCCAGGAACTGGGATGGACCAGTTGCAGCTGATTGCTACCTGCAAAAGGCACCGAGTGGCATGAAGTTGCTGGTAGAATGAGCGTGCTGGAGGAGTGTAATAAAGAGACTACAGAAAGTAGCGGTAGGATGATGCAGAAGACGAGGTAAAGATGGATGTCTTTCTAGGATTCATGGGGCTGAACTGTCGTGCAGGGTGCAGTTTGTCGCTGGAGAGAGCAGTCATGATGCTGAATACTTAAACAGCATGGACCTGTTGAACGAGAACTTACCCACAGACAGTCAGAATTTTTAAAGGTATTTAGTTGCTGACCTAATCCTGATTTCAGTAAGAGTTAAACGCTTAAATAACACATCTGACACACATTGACGTCTTTGCTGTCTTGTGTGCTACTATTATCTGCATAGGCATCTAAATGGTAGGAAGTGCTGTGCAAATAAAGGTACACTGAAAAAGAATATCCTCATTCATTATAAAAATGACCTTTGGAAAATACATGATGTGTTAAAAAAATTGTTGTCAAGGTAATATGACCTACTACACTCATGCCAGACACCAATTTAAACAGAAATCCTGGTTAAATTGCATTTTAATACCAATGTAATTTTATTCCTCCTTCTCCTATGTATTTATCAAGCAGTGATGTACAACTGACAGTACTACTCAATGGCAGATAATTTTGTTGTTAAGCGTCAGTGTCCTGGCTAGAATTCTACATTTTCCATCAATCTTTGTTGTCAGGTTATTATAGATTATCCATGGTTGTTACAGTGTTTCTGTTACCTAATGGCATGTGGTAGATATGACACAATATCTGATACAACGGTAGACACACGCATTTCTGTTGTGCATTAAACATCACTGCTGTCTGACAGTTTAGCGCTCTCAGCATCTGGCATGCAAATGTTACTGGACAATGTCTTAAATTAATGTGAAGCTAGCCTAAGTAGGTGTTCATTTGAATGTCATTACCTTAATTGGTCTGCATAGACTTATGGCAAAATTATTAAGGCTATTGTAGTGTTGCAGAGGAGCAGTAGGTTGAAAACACTGCTTGTAACCTGTGACTGTAAACTTATTCCTGAGCAATTACAAAAGATATATAGCTCTGGGAGTTTAGGTAGAAGTATACTGTGATCCCTCAAAGTACCTGATTTATTGTAACGCTAAATGATCCATAATTTGACAGGCAGTTGTTGGGAGGAAAAAAAGTGGGGAAATATTTTTTTTTTTATTCGCATGAAGATTAAGCTGAATTCTTCAATAAAATGCATTCTCCCCGCTCTGTGTGGTACTACTTGCAAGTTAAAAAGACATCTTTGATCCCTAACCACAGTTGTTCTTCTAGTAGCATTTCCCTGATGTTTTCTTAAGGATTTTTCTGATTTCCTAGAAAACATGAAGTATTCACTTAAGCTAGTAAGCAGGCTTTTGTTGTTATTTTAAGAATATGAACAATGATATGGTTTAATTAGAATACAAAATGCGAAGAAGGGAACTGAAATGTTACTTTATATTATTCTTAACTCCGAATATTCTGACACTTTTACAGCATGAAGTGTACAAGCATGTAGAAGAAATATTCTGAACTCTTTGCAAATCATTCTTTGAAGGCACCTGAGTGATGGCAATCAACTCTAAATTGCTGATCTGCCCTATATGCTTTCACATATGAAAAATGCATGGTTGGTCCCATCCTTAATGGACACTGTCCTTTTTTTACAGCATGTTTTACCCATGGACCATTGTGTCAAGCTAATACAAATTCAGTTTCAGGGCATGTTCTGTCTATATGATACCGTTCCTTAAAACTTCAGATTTAAACTTCTGTAGAAGGCAGGGATTAAACAGACTGGGTTTTGCAGCCAAAGTTTGTGATTAACCAGAGCAGAGCAGCTGTTACTCTGGGCATGGGAATGCACTTCACAGGTAGGGAAGTGAGTCCAAGACACAGATCTCTAAGGATACAACCATTGGGGTTCCCTGTTGACTTAGCTAAAAGCATCGAGCTATTTAATTCTTTACGAAACTTGGGCCTAAAGCCTCAATATTTGACCCATGCCTCAATCCTGGAATGGTAGATGCAGGTATTCATCTTACCTTTCTTGATTGCTTATGGCAGAGAATTTCAGAATGACCCTTTTCTGTCTTTGTTTTGATTTAGATGTATTTAATTTAAAATATTAGGCTTAAACATCTAAAATATTCAGCTGACATCTTATTTTGTCATCACTGCATATAAACACAGCCTGTAACTGTGAGCTTTTCAGCCTATATATTCTGTAGCTGGTAGTCCTTAGTGGCTATAAAGGAGTTGTAATCATGTAAAAAATGTAATTAAGGAATTTTTTTAGAAAAATACATGTACTTTTTTTTAGATCACCCATAATGGCTCCAGTGTGTAAACATGTAATTATGGAGTTTTCTTAAATGCTTACTATTTACTCAATAGGCCGTGAGGGCTACAGAAGGAGCTCTTTATTGCTTTGCAGATCATTGAACTTATAGGCTGCATAATAGCTCCTTTGAAGCCAACATGCGCTATTTTAATGTGGGTGCTGTGTGGAGTCCACATGCCCACATCCCATTTTAAAGAGAGAATAGTAAAATGATCTTCTCCTAATAGAAAAAGCAGTTGTTCCACACTATGGGAGGCTTCAAATGTTGTTTTGAAGAGCAGAAACCCTTACTGATTTTAGGGAGATAGGGTTGAAGTTTTTGTTAGGTATTTTGTGACTTTTATTTTTAGGCTGTATGACCCAGATCGACATTTTTGCAGCTAAATAGTGCCTAACTGAATATAGAGCTTCATAAAAGAAAATGTTGACATGATTTAACATATGGGACACAAACAAACCAATTTTAATCTTTAGGAATCTGATGCCGTTAGGCCTTCAAGTGCTGGTGTGGGAAAGTTGCCAAGCTGGGGATCAGAAAGGGCAGGATGGTATTGAGAGTATATCTCTTCTGCCTGTTGTTACTGGTAGTAGTCAGCAGTGTTCTCCTCCTGTTCAACTTCCCAGTTTCAGTCCTGGAACTGGTCGCCAAGATGCCTGCCATGCAGAGACCACTGAACCTTTGGGGCCATGCCCATAATAAACCTAAATAAGTCTCCTTCCAGGCCAGAGGTGACCAAGGAGAAGGCAGGAGCAATCTTCTGCATTAGCGGGGGAGAGAAATGCTCTGGAGATAGGCAGAAGAAGCAGGGCGTCAGGGGGAAGGATCATGTTTGAAGCACTTACCAAACTGGAGGGTGAATCTAGCTGGCAGTCTGTGGCAGGGAAGAAAAGCATCCCACAGGTGGTATGGAGACAAGGGTGGGAGGAATGAAATGCCTTGTTAGTTCCTCAGAAATCATAGTACACTTGTTTCTGCGTTCTAAGAGCTGGCAGCAAATATAAGTTAGTTTAAAGAAGCTATTTCTGCAGTAAAAAGGGGAGAAAATGCACAGTGTTGTGAAGACCTCAGTAGTGCTCCCGAGCAATGTGGGAACAGAAGATCAAAGCTTCCATTTTCATAATTTCATTTAACTTCTCTGATATGTAATTAGCTACATCCAGATGCCCGAGAAATTATGTCTGAAGAGTAAAAGTGATACGAATTCTGAGTCTGACAAAACTAATGAGCTAAAAAGCAGTGCGTATTCTGATGACTGAGAAGAGGGTATTGTTCTTTTCTTCTTTCATAAGAGCTTATGGCTACCAAGTGCCTCAAAGCAAAATCAAACTCCATCTCAAAACAAATCTTTTTGCAAGGGAAGAGAGATGGGTCATTTCAGTAAGTGTATTGTAAATACCTTAATTTCATGTGCATTTTTAAATAAAAAAAGTTGCTCACAAATGAGGAATGGATGAGTGTGCCTAAATTTGAATGCTAGCATTCAAGTTAGAGAATTTATTTAAGATAAAAGTTCTTAGACTGCAGCAATCTGTTAAGATGTTTGAGACGAGTGTATTATGAATGAAGAGTTTGCTGTAATGTCAACATGCATGTCAAAGTTAGATATAGCACCATGAATTAGGAATAACAACACTGTCAAATTTTATGTATGTCTTTCATTTTGTTTTTATGATGTAGTGTAATGATGTTTTGTTAGCTGACTAATTTGTTGATATTCTACTGTATACAAGAGGGCCATTAGATGCACCGACACAAAAACATTTCCTATCAGTCATTCGCAGAAGAGTTTATTAAAAGGCAACGTTATGAGTATTTGTTTGGTTCCTAATCCAGTCTGTAGTTTGTTACTAGTGGCACTAATTGGCACTGACTTGGTAGAGATCAGAAATGTTCTTTCTCTTCTCAGCCCTTGAACTGGCTTTTCCAGAACCATCAAATCAGTATACAGGTTGCACTGCTTTTACCTTTTACTGAAACCGTTGCACTGATAAGACAGGCCCTTGCAGTCTAGAGCTTTTCAGAATTGCACTCTTTTAAAATATGTAACACAATCATATATGCAAGTATAATACAAAGAAAAGAGATAAAAGAAGGCAACTACTTGTTTTGCCCCTCAAGTGAGCTGAAAATTTCTAGGAATGAAAGTGAAAATGGCAAAACCAATACATTTTAGTCATCAGACTTCTAAGTCTGTATCTGATAGGGACAGGTGGGTAGATGATTTCATGTCCTTCAGGATGATGTCTGCATTCTGAAGAGCTCTGTTGCAAAGATTTTGTGAAGAGACGACCGAGAAAAAACAAAATCTCCCTTTCCCTGGCAAGTGGCATGTGAAATGGGATACATATTTAAAGATGACCCATCAAAATAAAACTACTTACAGCTGCAGTGGAGGAGGGAAAAGTGAGTTGTTCTGTGAAAGCATCTGTCCAGTTCAGACATCTGTCTTAGGTTGAGATGAATTCTCCACAGGACAAACCTATTTGTCTCCACTCACCACAGGCAGCATAGAGTTTCTAGTTTAGATATAACCAAATTATTATAGAGGTTTGAAGTCAGATGATACACATTTCGCCATGACTATGATACCTATGAAAGCCCTTGTGCATCACTTTCAGTGCATGGTTTATTGAATGTATTGCTCAGAAATCTCCATAATCTTGCATACAGCAACTTTTAGGAATGAATACCATTGCCGTTTGTAAGTCAAACAAAGAAAATCATTGTGTGTTCAGTGTAAAGCCTACCATGTCGATGTAAGCAACATTTCAAAATGCCTCTCAGTAGAACACACATCAGTAGAAAGCGTATGGAAAGCCTTTCATCCTAGCAACTAACATTTTGCTAATCTGTTGTTTATTCCCACACTGATTCTTCCTTCAACTACATGGATAAAATCATAGTCTGTTCCCCATCTCCCAAGTCTGTTAATCCCCTTTTGTTTTGTAAGCAGCTCCAATAAAAGAGAGTTGTATTTCCAGTATCACTTAAATCAATCAGTGTTTAGAACTGCTGTTTGGGGATTGCCTATTAAAAAAATACAACAAAAAAAAGAGCATGTAGAGGAAGATCACATTCAAAGTCCTCAGACAGTGCCTAGTTTCAAAATAGTTTTGTTTGTAGCATATATAAACACCAAAACCATCTCTGAATTCTTCAGCTATGAAGTTTTGTGCCATTTTACTAAGGAGTGTTTTTTTGCAGAAGAAGAAAACTTCTCTTAGGCATAACATCTTGAATATCTCAGCCTCCAGATGTAGACAGGTGAAGCATCCTTTGCAGTGCACTTCATAATAAAATCGTGTCATGGGGAAAGTATAGCCAGGTGGCCAGGAAAGCGTCCAGACATCGGGCAGCACCCGAAGGAGCGGGGGCTGGTGCTCTCCTCAGGAGGGGACGTCATCCCAGGCCTTAGGGGACCACAGGAAAATTGTGAAGGTGTGTAGGTAGAGCTGCACGTGTTGAGAGCGATTCAGTCAGACTGACGTGGTGGGGAGAAGGGCTGTCATTGAGCACGCCGCATGGTCAGTGTGGTGTAAGCTGGGCGCATGTGTTGAGATTCACAGAATCACACAGAATCGCCTTCTTCCTCTTTGTACTCCCTCCTGCCTACACCCTGTTTCCCTCCAATCCTTCCCCTCTGCTCGAGAGGAGTGGAGGATGGAGTGGAGGAGGTAGTTGGGGCGGGTCAGTCCGTTCACAGAGAGCTGAGATTCAGCATCTCAAGGCAGGCACTACATTTGATTCAGCTGAAGCCTGGAGAGCTTTCCTTTCCTGGGCTATGCACAAAGGTTCACTGTGGTGATTCTGTTTCCATTTCTGTCCAATGCCCGAACTTGTGGACTTCCTTACATGAAGTTGTTTGTGTTTATTCTTACTTTATTTTAAGCACTACTTCATTCCTTCTCTGATTCATCCTTGTCTTTCCAGGCCTACTGATTGTGAAAATGGCAGCACGCTACTGAGCTCCAGCCATACATCGGGTATGGTTCTCTGTGTTCATGACTTACAAGCCTGTGACTTGCCCAGGGTTGCCAAGAAGCTAATTATATCAAGGCATCATTTCATTCTGGGGTATACATCTTCATCAGCGCATACTGGCATTTTTATGAACTTACTAAAAACCCAAGGCAAAGAAATCTGAAGCTGTTCACAGAATAGTGGGATTAAACCCAGTGCCCAGTAAATAACAAAAGGGATGAGGGAAAGGACACACAGTATAGATTGGTTAAAAAAGAGAAAGAATTGGGTTTCCAGTTACATTTGGAAGGCATTTTGGAACTGCCATTAATGCTATTAATGGGCCTTGTGATCAGCTGCAAAACTAACAATGCAGTTTGCTGCACTGAGGGAAAAAATACTGATTAAGAAATTGTAGAAAGAGTTAGTCCCTTGTCTGAGTATTAGGCTAGGAATGAAAAAGAGAGAGATTTTCAAAACTTGGGGGTTTTTTTTATAAACCAGGCTATCTGAATGAGCATCATCCAGACTGGCAGTTTATGTAAAGGTAGATCGGTTGCCAGTGGGTTCTTGTGACACTTTTGTCACTCTGAGTTTAATTTAGCGGTCTAGATCCTCTGGGACATTTTAGCTCTGAAGACAGAAAGGTCTAGGATACCATATCATCCAAGCCAGTTGTGAATTTCCTGCGATGTGCCCAGCAGTGCTGACTAGGCAGTAAGCTGTGGTTTCAGGTGTACCAGCAATAAATCGGCACAGACATTTTCTGTCAGAATGGTTTTTCAGGAAAGATAGTGCTTCATCAGAATTCCAGTTTGGGTGAAATTTGGAAAGTGAACCGTATACAAGCCCCCACACTCTTTTACCCAGATACGTCTTCCTGGGATAGCTGGTGCTGAAACACCTCCATGGGAGATGAAACTCAGGCTAGTGTCTCTGCTGTGCTTAATTTAAAACCTGGTCTCCCAGGTCTCATGGAAGTGTTCAGATCTCAGGACTATTTGCTGTTCAGTATTGCTGCCTTAGTTTGTTTTAAGGTTTTTAGTTCCAGTGCTGAATAAAGAAAGATTCTGAACCCTTGATATTTTTGTGGGAGTAAAGCTCTGCTTCTCTCCCCATTCTGATTTGCCAGCTGGTATATGGCAGAGCGGTCCCAAGGCTGTACATGCCACTTGCCAGCTGAAGAGCTAGGACAAATTTCAGCAGTCCTTCCCTTCTCCTGTGCCACCTGGAACCTGGGGACAACACAGGACCTCCATCAGTGCTGCCATTAATGCTCTTGAAGAGGCATACAGTTTGCTAACTTTGTTTTGAGATTGTGTGAGACTGGAAGGAGTTGTAAATACTACTGAAGGAAAGAAAAAGATTGAAAAAAAAAAGAAGAAAAAGCAATGGGTCATCATTCAATTTGACAGAGGAACAGCAATTTGGTTTTGAGCAGTGTACCTAGAATGGTTGTCACATCCTGGCTCAAGAAGGTGACAGTTCAGTTCTATGTATGGAGTATTGGGGCATGGGAACATTTGACAAGGCTGCTTAATTTATTGGTGTATTTTAAAAAGCTTGTCAGGGCACTCCAAAGCTTGGCGTGGGGAGGGGTTGCTGAATAATGAACTTTTGACATAAAAGCTTGTGCAGTGTTGCTGAGCAGCACACAGAACCCTATCTTCTGATTTTGGCACTAGAGAAACTTGTAAACATTCTGATGCAGCATCAGTGTTCTTGTTGCTTTTTTACTTTAGGTTTGTTGGTTTTTTTAAGTGATTTGTGAAAATGGGATAGAAATGTTGAATGTTATGGGCTTGATCTTCCACCAGCAATGCATAGAAGTGGAACCATTATAATTAATGAGCCACGTAAATTTACCACTAATGTGCATTCTGGTCTACAATTTCTTACCAAAATTCCTCTCATTAAACTGGAATGAGTTTTGTCCTTACACTGTATTAAGCAGGACTTGGGCAACTCATAGGCTTTGTAGTGATTCTATGCATGGCTTGATTTCACCTCCAGCAGAGAACAGAGCATGAGTTAGATAGCTAGATGACCTGAACAGGAGCATATGGAAACGCTATTCTCTAAGTTGGTTTCTTAGTCTCCAGGTTGGCAGAGGTGCAGATTATCATATGCGCGAGACAACTAGGGAAGGAACTGGGTGGCTCCTGTGAGAAACAGATGGTTGATCATGCCAGAACGTATTTCTTTAAGACCCTTTATTCAGTTTCATCTCTTCTGTTTTCTCTGTCTTCGTTCCAAAATATCTACAATAGAATCTACGAAGAAGTCAACAGCTTTTTTCTCCTCCTTTCCCTTTTCTTGTATTTCTGTCACATCAATCACGAATCTCAGGAATCTTAACTAAAATAAAACAAGGCATCATATGATTCCAGTGGAAGACGAAAATTTCCATTCTCTTCTTCAATTTTAAAATTTATATTCTTTTCACTTGGTAGATCTCTGATCCTTTCAAGTGCTTTAGAATTTGACAATAAAAACATTTATCTACAGGGAAAGGAAAAAACCAAACCCCAAACTCCCAAGACTTTATCTCATTATGTGACATAAAACTTAACAGAAAGGTTCAATTAATGACTGACCCAGGCTCTTCTTTAATAGACTGTGGTTGATCCACCCTATCCAAAAGACATTAGTGTACCCAGAGTCTAGAAACACCATCTTCTGCTTTTAGGAAGGTTATTGTACCAGTTTTTAGGTACTTGCTGTTGAAAGAAAAGTATTACATTTCAAAATCCTTTAGTCTAAACAAGCTGCCAGTAGTCATAGACGGCTTTCGCCTTCTTCCTCAACTCTCCATCTCTGTAGTTAGGACTGGATTTGAAAACTAAATGATTGACTTTGGCATTTGTGTCAAATCACAGGAGGAATAAGGTAAAATAATTTTATCCTGCCAAGAAACATTGTCTCAAAAACAGTAGACAGCTAACAAAGTGCTGATTAGGCCACTCAAGCTGGGAGTCAGGTGAAATTCTTGAGCCACATAAAATCACATTGGGTGATTGCTGAGCTTAACGCTGCTGTGGGAATTATGGCACCACCCTCCGGAAGAAGGTCAGATGGGCACTACTGTGGCAGACTCTGGGTCGGGAGGTGATGGCATCTGTAAGAAAAGGATCTCTCTGGAATAAATACGGATTTATGAAGAAAGCATAGGATTATATGTCCAAACAGCTGACAACTATTATAGAAGACACAGGTGGGAGGAAGCCTGTACCTTATTACTGATATTGAATATCCTATAAGAAAATGCTGCTCTGTTAAAAGAAGCAGGAGCAAACACTTTAAACTGCTGTATTACTCGGAGCTAAAATGAGCTAATGAGAGATCATATATATTATGCAAGGAGTTTAATAAAAATCTCATAACAATTTGTGTAACTTGGCAAGAGAATTTGTCCCAAATGGAAGGAAAGATTATCCTCTAATTGTTATTAAAAAAAAAAAAAATTAAATAAATGCAGGATATGTCCAGGAACTGTGCAACATATCTTAATAGACTATTGCGGTGAAGATGTTATATGGGCTATACTTAGAACAGTTGTACCTAAGTAAACAAAGGCATGCCTTTCTAGCTCATGGTCCAGAGATTTTTTGGCTATTCCGGATAAATGCTAGCTAGTATTGGTGCATTGCTCTAAGCATGAGAAGGACTAAGTGTATTTTTTGGGAAATACTGCAACCAGAATGAGACATTAAATAAAGAACAGGCTATGAAGGCATCTGCAGTAGGAAAATAAGACGGTGGAACTTCTCACCTTTTGAAGACAAGAGAAGTGGATTTGACAAATGCAGTGAGTTGCTTCTTGTTCCCCAAAAAAGTGGTCCTTCTGTTAAGAGGTAGTACCCCATTGCATTTGCAGAGTGATTTTATACCACTGGGGGATTAAAAAAGGGTCAAATCCATGATCCATACAGAGAACACTAAAACAGCAATGTTATCGATTAAGACTACATTTCCTTTTCACATATTTGAAGTAATTGCTTGGAATAGATTTTTTTTGAGAGCTCAGTAAATGAAATATAACCCCTTTACACCTTAATAACATAAAAACTATGACACAAACAGTAAAGTAATAGAAATACCATCTTTTTAATGTCTCTCATCTTATTGTCTAAACACAGCAGTGAAGTGAGATGTGTTAAACATGGAATGGTTCAAAGGCTATTGCATCCATATGCCAAAGAACACATACTCTTCACAGTTAGTGATGTATGTCTTTTAAGACATGCTGTTGAACCAGCTGGAAGAGTTCCAACACACCTTTGCTGCATTGCAAACTTTACTATGTAGATTTTTCACGGGGAATTTTGTTACATTAAAAAAAAAAAAAAGGGTTTCCAGTTGATATTTCAGTAGGAGCTGACTAAATGGGCATCAAGTACTAAGCATATAACTGAAGTGTTAAAGGGCTTCTGTGTAGTCAATAACTGTGCCTGCTAAATTCCTGTCAGGAAAAAATGGTGCAGAAATGCTCATTATTTTTTCAGTTTGGGAATAAAGCTTGTTTTTAAAGTAGCTTAGTTTTTTTTGTTCAATTATTCTGTCAAAGATATTAACACAAGGTTTCAATTATGTTTCTTGGTTAATTACTGCTTCAAAATGGGCAAGTGATGAACATAAACCGTCTTTCTACTTAATCCAGAGAGCTGATTTTGCAATAAATGTAATTTTTCGGTGACAGAGCAATAGGTATCTTTTAAAAGCTACTGTGATAAATACTTTCTGTGGCCATTCCGTAAGTGTCCCTTCATTTAATTTTTGGCAATCTTTTTCAGCAGTGATTTAAACAGAACTCTAACTACCAAGCAGAACTGGTTAAATTGAAACCTCCCAGAGCTGTCTGTGAGTTCATATTTTCTCTGCAAAATACTGTGCTTGAATCCCTGCAGGTTCTTTAGCTTTCATCCTCCTGAAGTGAAGCAAATAGGAACCATATATTCTGGCTTCCAAGACAAATCAGCAGAATATCTCTGTAGCACCATGCAGACACCTGAGATCTTCTCACAGTTTTCTAATACTTACAACAGGATATAACTTTTTTTTTTTTTTTTGGTCAGCATTACACTGAAAGAAGATAAATGCAGATTTAGGAACAGAAGCCACTCCACGGCAGTACACCATTATAAACGTGTACCAAAGCTGCATTTTTGCCATGCCCTGTTTGACTGTTTTCATAGCTGTCAGTGCCTCTTCCTTTTCTTCCCCACATATAAGTGCAGTAACTTGACTTAGATTCATGCACAGAAATCAATCTCTACTGTTAATGTTCTCTCCCCGTCTACTTCCACCTGTTTGTGGATATGTGAATCTGAGAGTTTGACTTTTGTAAAATTTTGCTCATAATATGCATTAGCAATCCATTAGCCTTAATCATTTGTTTAGCCCCAAATGGGTTTCCATTAGCACCCTTGTGGAAACTAAAATGGAAAAAATGATTTGCTCATGAAAAGCAGAAAAGGAGAAATTCAGAGAGATGAGTGCTTTCCCGATCTGTGTATCTTTATAATCAGCCAGATGGAAAATAGGACTAAAATAAGCATGGCCATTGAAAAAGTCAGGCTTGCAGACTACTCGTGCTTTCCCACAGGACTCTGTAGAGGTTTCATTCTTTGATTCCAAAATGATTTCTTATAGCATTGTAGCTATTCATGACATGAGAGATGTTATTTGGTAACGACTCACCCACTCTAGTCTAACTCTGTAGCAACATACTTATTCTTTCACAGTCAATCCCCCAGTGAGTTATGATGGTTGAAGGTGAACCAAGACAAGAACTGACCAGTCTTTTAAAGGGTTTGGAATTTTTTCCTTTTTATTCTTAGATATTGCATCTTTTTTTTTTGTTATGTTATGTAAAATGCTCCAGTATCAAGAGTTCACAGACAAGGAATGGAAAATATCTACCCTCAGGTATAGCATAGCCTAATGGTTTTCCCTTCTAAAGGTCTATTATATCCTGATATCTAACCTTTTCCTTTGCCTAATTTCATGTTCTTATTCCCTATTAAGCATCCTTTGTCAGAACTAGTCAGTGTACTTAGCCTGTGTACTCGTTTTTCTCTACAAGGTACGTTGAATGCATTTGTAATAGTGTTGAAATTTGCATCAGGAATATTCTTTTGAAGCAAACCTCCTGTTCATTCCCAGCTTCAGGGTTGTGGTTTGGAAGGAGGATTCTGACTGGATCAAACTAAACCAGGATGGCTTGGAACAAACCTCACATACTCTTGTTATGAAATCAAACTCAGGCCTTGGGACAGGATTGGGGCTAGTTGAAAGTAAAAACCTCTCAAACGTGTGGGCATCACATTCTCAGCACTAACTGTTTTGCTCAGCAAATCTGCTCCTATAGTCTTCACTGCATGCTAGTGTAGATGGAGGCATTTAGTCCTGATTCCAGTCACACTACACCTAATAATGTCTTATGCAGAAGGATTTGTTCTTGGAGATTACACCTCTGATAGCTGTGCCTGTATTTCTGAATATCCCAAGTTAACATATGTAAGATGTTCTTTCAGTTTTCTTGTCTATCTCCTAAGTATTTTCAGTTTCTTCTCTGTATTCTTACTACTGTGACCTTTTTCTGTGCATGTTATAACTCTCCATGGTATCATAGATACATTATTTGTAAGAGGAAAGATTGCTGGGCTATATCGTGATATTGTCAAGGATCTACAGGCACTATTGTTTTCCCCTCCTTTAAGTCATAATAAACGTTTTTCTCATTTGTCTTCCATTAATATTGTTAACATCTCTACTGTAGGCTAGAACTATGACTCAAGAAAATTGCACTCTAGGTCCATAGGCTGTACCATGAGCCTCATGGATGACTTTGGCCATGTCATTTACTGCCCTGTATGGCTGTTTCTGAATCTCTGAGAGAAAAAAAAAACAATTTTTCCTCAAATTTATTAAGTGTTGAGATGTATAAATTAAAGTGCAGGCAAAACCTTGATGTCTTAATTACTAGTGATTTTGAGCCACCTGGCTGAATATATTATTCTCTTAAAATGTAAGAAAGTGATGTTTTATAGTATCCTGAGCAAATACATAATACTAAAAAAAAATCAGGAAATGTAGGCAACTTACTATATAGTTGTATTTATCTCGCTCCTCTAATTTTTATTTTTTTCCTCTTCTGTGAGGATGCATTAGAGATATTGTTTAGTCAGAGAGCAGTTCCGATAAGGATTCAGAGAATATTATCAGACATTAGTATCATACAATAAAATTGTCTGGAAGAGGATTTCTACTTCACTGAAAGAAATAATGTGAATGCTTCTTGGTCAGTAGGCTTTCCTTTTCTCTATTAACTCCAAGGGAGAGAAGTATGTAGGTAGAAATGGTAGAAATATGGTAGAAACATTGTCCTCCATGTGAGTATTTCCTGTGGGTTGTTTTGGGTGGTGTTTTTTGTGGGGTTTTTTTTGTGTAGTTTGGGGTTTTTTTAATGCATACTTTGTGAGGTTAATGGCATAATTTAACATAAATCCTTGCCTTTATCTCTGTGGCAAAGGTGGGGCTGACTGAAAATGTTGCACAACTTAGGCAATGCTGAAGTAAAGCAGCTGACACTGGCAGAAACAAAAGCAGTCTTTTTTTCTGCGCGAAATTACGGGTACTGAAATAACATTTCAACAATAAAACATAAAAGCGATACACAGTGGGAGATCATTAAAAAGTATCCTGTCACTTGAATCAGACCATGTATTGTAATGCAGATTGTATTGATTTGCTGCAAGTTTCAGATTGAAACTAGAGTTTCCCCTAAGTGAGCACAGGTACTAAATCTTTGAATTATGGTGGCAAGCAGCAGGGTAGTTGGTACAACGTCTCTCTTACCAAAAACTCGAGATCAGAAGGTTATTAGCAGGAGGTTTTCAGACTTATTTCTGAAAGCTCAATAAATTATTAACCAACTGTATTCATACTATTTGCAGTAGTACCGATGGATAGTTTTTTTAAAAAGAGCAGTGCTGTGCTGTGCCTTTATTTTTGTTGTAAAGTAGAATATTATTCATGTTGTTCTTTTCAAAGATTAAGAGACATTATCTCAGGTAGAGGCAAGATACCCTTTCCAAAGATATCAATTCAAATCTTCCATGTTATGGTTCCCTGCAATTAGCAAGGCTATAAGAACATTCCTTGTTGTTGCTTTTTGAAAATGTCCTAACTTTTTCACTTTTACCTTTCGTGGATACTGTATCCCACATCCTCAAAGGAATAGGAAAAGCCGTAACAGAAAGGCATGTCAAGACATGTCAAGATGAGGCTGCTGGAATTATCCTCTGAAATGATTCGCTGTGACATTTGGAAGTATCGGACGTGATAGCAAACTTCTCAGAGTTAATCTGATTGGTCTGCATAATGCAAAATAGAGGTGTCCTCCCATTTAGGTGCCATGATCTCTCTTTCATGTCCTTCCAGCTGACGCCCATGGCAGCACAGCCAGTCCCGGTTTCAATGATGAGTCACAAAAAGTTCTGTGGGAATGTATATGGTGGCTAACATCCTGCTTTGGGGAGCTGAGGGACAAATGACTGAGTAAATCCACTTCTGCTGAAGGCCAGTAGCAAGAAGCCTGATTCAGTTATGTTAAGGTCTCTGTAGGTTACCCTACTAGTATGAAGCAGCTTGATGGTCACAGAAACAACCCCGGTGTGCAAAGAGTAGCCTACAGCCAGAGCAGAGAGTGTAGTTCTGTGCAAATCTGCTTACAGCCCCTAAAGGGTGAGATCCATCAAAGACTGAACTTTGGGAAGGGGAGGCAATTAAAGAGAGAATGAATCTAGGAGTGTACTGGGGGCCACTTTTTCAGCCTCTGACAAGGAGAGGTTGGTTGGCGAGGAGGACCACAGGAAGCACAGCTTCAGGCAGAGCAGCCTGAACCCCCACCGACGTTTGCTGCTGAGGACATGGTCTCAGCCTGTGTCGCAGTGTTGGAGTACAATGTATTGGTGATTCAATGCTCATCTCTTCTCCTCAGCTCTCTTCTCTGTTGCAAAAATTTCATATCTGAGAGCTGGGACTAGGGAGTGGAATAAGATCAGAATTTCTCAGTAGCTGGTGGTGATACCTTTGAGGATCACACTACCAGTACTAAAAACTACCGTAGATTTTCATCACTTTTCAAAGAAACTGCATTCAATTTCTGCTTTGCCTTGATGTATCATATCAGATCTGTCAGATTCTGTTTCACATTAGATCTGGCTTTGAAAATATTATTTTACCATTTCTTCCCCTGAAAGACTTTCCAACTAAAGTGAAGGAGCGTGTTGTGATTTTATTTTTTACCTTGATTTAGTACTCTGGAGCAGGCTCTCTCTGTATTCGTGTATTCTTGCTGTTATTGAATTTAGCCCTTGTAGAAGAATAGCCTTTCAGGCTGTGTGTCCCTATTGCAGAAGAGATACGACATGAGCATCTGCTTTCCTTCCCTAGCATTACTCTGTCAGCATGTTCACCTTCCTTCTCAAGGAGCCCTCCTTAATCATGAAGAACAGTTCTTCCTCAGAGATCTGTTTCATCTTGGGCATTTTTGCTGTGCCTGTTGTGATGGTACAAAGTTGTAGGGGTGGGATTTTTCTTGTGGCATTTTCTTAATTGGGTTTTGGACTGAGTCTGCTATCTTGTGTCAAATAAACTAATGAATATGGAACACGGTGCAGGCAGTTCAAATCATCCTACAGTCTTAAGTAGCCAATTTCTGTCCATTCCTGTCAAAATTATACCTTTTATAATTTTGGAAGGATTTCTTATACTAAAAATGTTGCTGAGCTGTACCCCCATATTGTGCCAGAAGTTCAGCTGAGTGTGTGTTGCTTTGTACTAATATGGTGATTTTGCATAATTTATGGATTTCTAAAGGGAAGGAGGGGAGATGGCTGACCAGGTGCAAGTCTGAAAGCCTTTCAACATTGTTAAATTACTAGTATTTCAGTACAGGTTACTGAACATTGATTGAAAGGAAGTTCAAAAGGATTACAGGAAGAACAAAATCTAAATTGCGGACCTTAAGGTAATAGGTTTGTTCTTAACAGGTGTAGGTTTTTGTGGCTATAATGACACCCATGAGGTTACACCTTTATAAAGCTTTTTGCTCTGAAAAGCTTTTCCTCTTAGATTATGCAGTTTCCTGCAAAAACAAAGAAGAGAGAATTAATCCTATTTGAAAATGAGCATTCGTGATTTTGACTTGTCTTCCCATATGTGATATACTGTTTCCCTGTTTGTTTCATATTGTTTTTATTTTCTCTGATGTTCAAAATCTGCTGAAGAAATATTCTAGCTCTTGCCTGTTTTTCAGTGGATCTGTGTCTTTACCAAATGTTAGGTTTTCAGCACACCATGGGATCGTGCCAAAAGTAATCATTGCCTTTTTCAGTGTTTGGATCCCAGATTTCAATTAATTGCTGTTATGTTATTTATTACTGTCTTTTAGAAGACTTGGTAATATATTTGTAGCATGCTGTAGCACTTCTGGAGTACGGCTAAATTAATGGCAAATTCATGGAAGAGAGCTAACTGGCAAGCGAGCTAACTGGCAAGAGAAACCACTGAATTTATCAGTCTGAATTATGGCTTAGGAAGGATTGTTCAATGTGGAGTTCATACATAGCAGACTTAGATGTGCCAGTAGAACAAATGGCATTAGGGATTTTTGTTCAGCAATTCTTTGATGTTTAAAAAGGTCAACTTGATCTGCGCAGTTACAAGACATAAATTCATTTCTGTAATCAACGTATTTTTTGTTTCAAGCTCTCGCCCCTGTTGGCGTGGAACTGCATTGAGAAAGAAGCTGATATTTTAGACTTGGGGTTTCCTGCAACATAGCCCTGTCAGCTGGGGTCACATTTGCCTCCTTTGCAGGCTGAGGTTCTTTTCACCCAGTAAATGCTAAAAGCTGGGCATCTGACCCTAGGTGACTCACTCGCTCCTTCTACCCAATGGAGAGAAACAGCTACAGCAAGCGAGGGCAAATATCTCACATCCTTAAAATGAACTGAAGCACACTTTGGAGATGCCTATTTCTCTCCATTCATTACAGAAGATCTTAGTCTAGAACACAGCTAGTCTTAGCTAACCTGTCGAGGCCCAACTTAGGCAGAATGATTGTACTCTTGATCCTTACTTCTAAGTTCATAATTTGTCGCTGAAGCTTCTCAGAAGAGCTGAACCATACAACCAAATTGCAGGAATGTTTGTTAAAAAATACTAAAAACCATTCAGCCAGAAACTGAAAAGCACTTTCTCAGCTGGAGGTTAGGCATGTCCCCCGTTTGAACTCTTCCTTAAAAATGTATGATTAAGCTCTGGAAGAAGTCTTTAACAAACGATGTTCTTGAATCGTAAGAGCTGCACCATGTTATTACTATAAGAACAGCTACTGAAGTGAGAGAACTGAAAGGAAGGTGTATTGGGTTTGTCTAGCAAAGTTTTGGTAGTGGGGTGGAGGGCTACAGGGGTGGCTTCTGTGAGAAGCTGCCAGAAGCTTCCTCTGTGTCTGACAGAGCCAACACCAGCCGGCTCCAGGATGGACCCCTGCTGGCCAAGGCTGAGCCCATCAGTGACGGTGGTAGCACCTCTGGGATAACGTGTTTAAGAAGGGAAAAAAAAACCAACTTGTGCAACCGCAGCGAGAGAGGGGAGCGAGAGGATGTGAGAGGAGCAGCCTGCAGACAACAATGTCAGGGAAGAAGGAGGGGCAGGAGGTGCTCCAGGCACCGTAGCAGAGATTGAAGTGGTGAAGACCACGGTGAGACAGGCTGTGCCCCTGCAGCCCATGGAGGCCCACGGGGGAGCAGATCTCTACCTGGAGCCCAGGGAGGACCCCACACTGAGGCAGGGGGATGCCCAAAGGAGGCTGTGATCCTGTGGGAAGCCCGCGCTGGAGCAGGCTCCCGGCAGGACCTGTGGATCCCTGGAAAGAGGAGCCCAGGCTGGAGCAGGTTTGCTGGCTGGACTGGTGACCCCGTGGGGGACCCACGCTGGAGAAGTTCATGGAGGACTGTCTCCTGTGGGAAGGACCCCAGGCTGGAGCAGGGGCAGAGTGTGAGGAGTCCTCCCCTGAGGAGGAAGGAGCGGCACAGACAGCGTGTGATGAACTGACCCCAACCCCCATTCCCCGTCCCCTGGTGCCACTCAGAGGGAGGAGGTACAGAAAATCGGGAGTGAAGCTGAGCCCAGGAAGAAGGGAGGGATGGGGGGAAGGTGTCTTTTAAGATTTGGTTTTACTTCTCATTATCCTGCTCTGATTTGATTGGTAATAAATTAAACTGATTTCCCCAAGTCGAGTCTGTTTTGCCTGTGACGGTAATTGGTGAGTGACCTCCCTGTCCTTATCTCGACCCATGAGCCTTTCGTTACATTTTCTCTTCCCTGTCCAGTTGAGGAGGGCAGTGACAGAGTGGCTTTGGTGGGCATTTGACGTCCAGCCAGGATCAACCCACCGCAGAAGGGGTAAAGGAAGACCTTAAAACTTAATGTGAGTTAGCTGTTGGGTCAGTTGGTTAGGTTCAGAAGAGATGTAAGGAGCTTTCGTAGGCTGGAAGCCCACACAGTAAGAAGGAAAGACAAAAGCAGTCAGTACAGTCACAATGGCATATCCCGCTCGTTAATGACCCTTCAGTAAAAGATTCTGGAAGAGTGTTTGTCTGTAGTTCTTTTATTCTTTCAATTTAGAGTGTTAACTGGCAAAGCTTTATGAAATGGTTTTGCATTCAACAGAAGTCTTGCTCATGTGATGACCCCGAGTTTGAAATGGAATAGTTTTAATTAATAAAGCAAAGGATACAATTTATCAGCTAAGGGTCGATGTACTAAAGGCACTTTCTAAAGATGAAGTCTATGTGGAGGAAGACATTAAGCAGCTTGATGTACACATGTACATATGTTTGAAAAGGTAGAGGTATGAGAAGTATGGAAGCCACAGTACCTTTCCTGTCCTAATGTGTTCTGACAGTTAAAATTGCTCGACCTTAAGAAATCCAGGCTTGCTTATTTGTTCACTAAGCTTAAGATGTTCTTTTGCTTGGAACTCATAAAACAATCTGCATATTGATAAATGGGTAGTGCATTTTCACAGTTGCTTTCTATAAATAAACAAGCAAAGTAATTTTAAAATATGGTAATAGCAGCACCAAAGTTTTACAATGACATAGTTTTCTGCATTCCATATCTCTTTCCTTGCAGTAACTGTACAACACATTTCTTGGTTATATAGACAATGAAATCTTTGTTTCTTTAAGTTTTGAGAAGTCATCATTGTGTTTGCTATTCCACTATACTGGAAAACTGCCCTTGCAGCATTAACCAAAGGAAGTTTTCATACTGGAGTTAGTTCTTTGCCTTTTCCCATGCAGAATATACTTTTAATACTGCCAGAAACCAATTGGAAGAATGCCATCACCTTCAATTCCAAAGAAGTAAGGACCTCATTATCACCCCCTCCGCCCCCCCAAAAAAACCAAAACCCAAACTAAAACAATAATTGAGCAAAACCGTAGAAAGTCATAGTGTTTTACAATATTTTCATGTTTTAACTTCTGGATTGCTTGTCAAGAAAGTGGCACATTTTACAGGGGATTTCAGCAGACAGTCCTAACCAAAAATTTAATCAACAACCAAAGAATCAATCTTGTCAACTTCATTTGGATTTAAAAGGAGTTGATATAGAAGATATCTATGCAAGTTTAGGGAATCCTACAACTTCCCTTGTTGGTTGTTATCTACTGTACAAATACTTTGCAGTTCATCTTCCCTGTCCGCCCATGGTGTCATCCATCTTGGTGTCAGTAGCAAGGTCAACCAGAACTGGGAGTTCAACATAAAAATTTGGGAACAAACGCAAAAATTTCTGCATTGCAAAGCAATCCAGCATAAGCACATTGGCAAGCTCTGCATGACATGGCTTGGGATGAAGCTTCATGCAATGCTGAGGTATTTCTTGGTTGGTGAGTGGAAGCAGTGTCGGTGCTGCTGTGCTTCCTTGTCTCAGTTACTAAACCCTAATCATAAAAGCCATGTTAATGCTTTGTGACAATTTTGAAGTTGATTAAATGTTTATTTACTTTACAAGACACACAAAGAAGCTGTGTAAGTGGCTATCATTTATCCCAAAGTGCTCAAAAGGTACAACCATCGCAGGAAAGCAAGCAACAGGAGAATCTTAGAGGGTGAAGGCTAAAGACAGTGTCAGTCTTCCTCCAGTATTTCCTACTCTTCCTTACAGATCTCTATTACTTTTTTTAACCTTTCTTTTTTTCAGCTTTCCAGTGATATCTTCATCCATTTTTACCGATATTTACTTATTCCTTTGCTTTACCCCTCGATCTTTGATTTTAATGTGGCCTGTTGCAGTACAGGTTGCTCAGTTTTGGGAAAGGACTTCAGACGTGACAACAGGCAGAATTTGAACTCTGTCTTTGAACTGCCTTTCTTATGAAATGCATCACCTATAAAAGAGCTAAAGAATATAACAATTGGTTTATTCAGAGGGGATGTAACTGGTTTGTAGGCATTCTTCTGTGCCATTCAGAAAGCAGCTGTCAGACTAAATAAAAATACATGATAAAACAAACTCATCTTTTTAATTGATTTTAATCTAGCTGCATCCAGCCGTAAAATGCTCCCCATTGATGATATGGCAAATAGTGTGAATGCAATTAGTTAGCAATTCAATGTGCCTTCCAGAAAACAGTCTCCAAACCTTCCTGGAAATAACTTTCCTCTGTCATAGTGAACAAAAGTTTTTTTCTGAGATGTATGAAACCACAGGGTTTTAGAATCTCTTCAGATCTGTATTCTGACAATTTGTTTGCTGTCTGAAATTAATATGAAAGCTTTGGTGGGTGAGGCAATGGATGCTGGTTTTAAAGGGAAATAAATAACTGTGGTGTATCCTAGCATATAGAACCTCTTCTGAAAACATTACTGAAGGGAACATTTATACACCGTGTTTTTTTATCTTTTGCCAATCCTGGCAAATGGATTATCCTGGAGAGTGCGCTGCAGAACTGTAATAACTTGTTTCACATTATTTTAAAGGTACAGTTACCATGATTTAGAGAGAACCTTCTGTTTGTATTTCTAATTTTGTAGCATTTTGTGATCAAAAGGAACAATGTATTACAATTATTCACTAAAAAAAAAAATATTAAACCACAAGTGGTAATCAGTCCATTAGCGTACCACATGGCATACCTAAGTGATTCTGGAGCAGCCTCTGGTAAAGGGGAAGGTCTTCACTGAACTTCTCTGCTTCTGATAGTACTGCCAATTATCTCAAATTGATTACACAGATTGTTCTTTTGGCACTAACTCCATTACAGGCTGGTTTTAAGCATCCTGCTGTCAGCCACTGTGCAACCCTACAGTACTTGGTTCCTCTAGATCATCCGCTGCCACATTCAGGAGGGCCAATCAGCTCTTTCTAACAGATAGCAACAAAACTAAGGTCAAAAGACCAAAAGCTACAACTGAGAAGAGCATTGAGGTAAGTCAAGACTGACTGTCTCAGGTTAACTTCCTTCTAGTCACCCACCAACCAAGCCACTGCCCTCCTTCCTGTGGTGCAAATAGCCTTGTCCTTGCTGATGATGTGATAAGCAACAGCTTTTAATTTCCAAGCTGGTGCATCTGGATTTAAATTGTTGGATGACTATTATTACCCTGGATCCTTTTTTTTTTTTTTTTTTTTTCTTTTCACCTGAGTCACTTTGGCTAATGGGAGTTATATTGCAGCATGAAGGCAAAACTGTCTTCACCTGTTCTGGATGGGAGATAGGCTCCTGAAAAAACTGCTGAAGGGTTAAAGGAAATTGTTTCCTTTGGAGTTTTTTATTTGTGTGATTGTCTCAGGTGCTAGTGGCTAATGAGACGGCTTCACAAAATGACCAGAAATGAGTACAAATCAGGCACCCAATTCTTTTCAGCATGTGTAAAGATTGTGCCCGGTTTTACAGCTGGTTCCCCAGTTCCCGTCAGTTTCTAACAAACCAGCTCTAGGCTGCGGCTGATTCCTCTGATCGGTAAGAGCCTGATACATTTTGGACTTGTACAGGAGCTTGATTTCTGGTAACCTGATTGCTTTTGTGCTGGATTGAGGTACCTGCCTTGTTGTTCGGTGTGCTTCAGGGGCAGCTGGGCCCTCAAAGTAACCCTGCTGCATATGTTTTGTTGCTGTGCTCTTTGGTGTGCTTGAAAGTCTGCTCAGTTACTGAGCCTTCCTTGGCTGCAAACTATTTCTTCCCTGCTCTCGTCAGTGGGAAATACCTCTTGATTATTGCTTAATCTCAGTTGATTTGCACTGCGGTATTTGACTCTCTACCGCACCAAGGTTTGAAATTTTTGCTGGAAAGCTCTTGAGAAGTTTTTCATCAATGAGCTTTCACAGCAGAGTGAATCTATTTCACTTTCCCAGCACCTGCTAAGATGTCTTGAGCCCCTGGTTTGTGATACTTTTAAAATCATTTACTGTTGTTGTGTTGAATAAACCCAAACCAGTTTAGTCTATGTATTTCTACACAGTTGCTGTTAATTCCAGTTGTGGTTGTACATTCAGGGAAGGTAAGACTTATTTCCCTGAATTTATCCTTATTGAGGAGATGTGAATGACCTTTATTAATGTGGTAGTATTACACATTTTTCCTTTTCAAGAAGTTTCTTTGAAAGTAGAGTTACAGGTGTAATATATTACTGTGACTAGGCATAATGAAATATCGCTTTAAGAAAAAATTATTTTTAGTTGTCACCTAATGATCCCTACCTTTAGTTTAAGTACTCTCCATGGAATAACACAAGATTATTTTTGCCTGAAGGCTATTTCTATTAGATATATGAAAAATACCTGTAATTTATATAAGCTAGCCTCTCTACTAATGATTTTTGCCTATAGGACTTCCAGCACTTTACATATTTCTTAAATGTATTGATTTATTTGATGTCTTCTAGAAGCCAGCTATAATTAAAAAAATTTGGAAGTGTTTGTTTACTGGAATAATTTTTTGAACTGTAAAAAGAATACGGTGCTCACACTAGAAAAAAAATCTGATTATAAATCTAATGAGGATTGTGTTGCTAAGTGCTTCTGTCTCCTAAAAGGGAAGAAATGGATAGCCACCATGTGACATCTTAACACCAGTGGATGAGGGTAACCGACAGCTTCGTTTCTCCGAGCTTTGAACTGTTGTTGAAAGCAACAAGGCGCTTTGCATGTTCTGCATAATGCAGCATCCTTGGGTGGAAAAATGAAAATATGGAAATGGAAGATATTTTGAGTCTAAAAGCATAAATTTCCACTAGGTCAGCAAAACTGCAGTGCAAAATTGACCATAGTGACTACATATAGAGTGCATTTACGGACTCAAAACCAGCCAAATCTTACTTTTTTTTTTTTTTTTTTTTTTTTTGAGATGGGAATAAAATCCCTTCAATGTGTTCGTTTTTTGGGTTTTTTTGTTGTTGTTTTGGGTGGTTTGAGGGTTTTGGTTGTAGGGGTTGGCTTTTTCTGGTGGCTTCCCTCCCCCTCCCCCCAGCCCTAGGTAATAGATTAAAAAGACTACTAACTGTTCTGTGAAGCAGAGCTCCTCCCCTGTCTTGTGTGGCACTTAGGGCCAGTTTAGTGACATATTTTGTGTTACCTGCGTGGACCAAGAATGTGAGGCAAGAAGATGCAATGTAAGATATGATTTACATAAGAACTGTCTCTATTCTGCTAATTTTGCAAGTTTACACAGATTAAAAACTTAACTTTCTGAAGACAAGTGAAAGACTGGAATGTTGATTTTATGGGAGTAACTGGCTCTGGCTGAAGACAAATGTGTTTGATTTTTAGTAGATTCTAGAAGTGTGTATTTATTTTAGATTGATTTGACACATTAAAAAGCACCCATCCAGGATTGGAAATGCCTTTGACATTTATAAAAAATACAGCCGTACACTAAGCAATTGTTGATTCTTTTCATAATTATACAGCCTAGGACTCGGCAAAGCATGTATATAACTTAAAGTACACACTTAAATGCTCTGATGGATAGGGCAGCTTAGCTACTTCATGGCAGCGAGGAAGGATGAAATGGAAACTTCATGTTCTCTTCTCTGTTTGAGTCAATCTGCCAGGGCAAAGAAACCACAAATTGGACAAATTTTACTATGTGGATGTGGGATCAGCAGAGCCAGATTTTATTTCACTCTCTTTCAGAACAGTGCCAGAGAAATGTGAAGAGGCATGTGGCAGGAACTCGTCAGCCTGCAACACATCCTATGGCTGTTAAAACATCTGATGAAAATGAGACCTAACATTATATATGACAGCTTAGGAGCTGATCCCAATCAGCGAGTTGCAAAGAATATCCTTACCCTTTCCTTAAGCACAGCTCAAACAAATGCAATGTTACAATATTCAAAGTTAAGAAAATCACTGAAAGATTATTATTTTTTTTTTTTATTTGATTCATTAGGAAGAGACTGTGCACTCCAGTTAAATTGATGGATACTTGAGACCAGTTTTACTGCTTCCACAGCTTCTGTTCAAGTAGTCTTACTTAGATGAATGGGCTGTTAAAAAGCCGGGGGGCATGGGGGGGTGGGGGGAATTCCCAGCGTAATTTTCTGTGGATCTTGCATATTCTCAACTATGTACATAATTTTTTCCACCATTTTATGTCTTTATTATATATATATAAACACTGGGATTTAGGCCTCTTTCCGAAAAGGAAATGCTGCTAACAAAAGTGTAAATGTACTGCTCCTGTTAACAGGTGTCTTGCTGCAGCCATCCCAGGGCCTAAAGCGAACCATAGGATCTCCTTAATTATCATTTCAAAGGAGAAAGGCATAGGTAACACTTGTTTAAACGATGGCTTAAAACAGTGACTCTAGTGTAGAAAACTGGCACCCCATATTCACTTCATGCTACGTCTGAATTCTCAGTAGTTTCCCAGTGATAACTAAGTAAGAAATCTTATTTAGTGGGGAGAGAAACTGAGTAAGTTTTATGAAAAACCCTTTGGTTGGGAAAGTAACTGACCTTCTGCTGTGCATTGAAGACAAAAAGGCCGGTGTCACCAGGACTCCCTATGGGGGCTCATCATCTGAAGAGTGAGGAATCCATAGGTGAATCTAACTCCTAAGGTAATGGAGCCTTCTAGAACGTGCTGTCCACATGGGTGTTGGATACCTGGCTCTGACCACTTTTAGTCTAGAACAGG
>NW_009260616.1:6041194-6076276 GCF_000687185.1 Egretta garzetta
ATGCTACCCGCGTGGCGTGTCGCAGTGACCCCAGCAGTACAGATAAATATGCATTCACGTGGGAGGCTGGCATCCGGTTTGATGGCTCTAACCAGTTGGTATAGAAAAATAAATAGCCTTACAATTAAAGAAGGAAAAATTAAAACAGGCTCTAGGATTATGCTCTCATTTTATTGAGACATTTTTCTGTCACCAGATCCGACAGCATAGCCATAGTCCTCCTTGACAGAAAGGAACACCTTTAGTTTAGGTACCTTTCTTGAAAGTGTGTTTAATACAAATTTTACATGCTTTCAAGAATATATTCAGTTTTAGCCCTTTCGAGGAGGAGGAAATAGTTCAGGCTATCTTCAGTTTATAACCTCTTGAAAGTAAGCTATGATCAAAAGAAGTGTCTGTCAGAGATCCTTAATTTTTTTTTTTTTTTTTCTGTGGGGACTTCCAGACTGCAGGCTGCATTACAGTTGATCAGTTCCTGTTGTATAATTCTACCTACCCTACACGCGTGCACAAACACAAAAGGATATTGAAATTCCAGCATGATACCTAGAAGTTCATTGAAATGGCAGTAACAGATACCTCTAAAACGATAGTGCTAGTAGTTCACATTGGTCTGTCAGGTTGCCAGAAATGTTTTCTTAGGAATGAACACAGGGACAAGAACTCAAACAATATATAATGTGTCCAGTATTACTCTGTCACATTCATACTAAGCTTCTATAAAGCCTGTGCTGACATATCTACATACTGCCCTGCTCTTTAACCACATTCAAGCCATGTATCTAAATCCACTTTCTTTGCAGGATTATTTTGAGAATTTTCTGTAAACTTCCTTGAGGTTGATGTTTGTATTCTTTTGCCTTTGTGGGGTTTTTTTGTGCTTTTTTTTGTTTCTCCCCGCCCTCCCCCAGCAAGTGTGTTACCATTCTGTGATTCTGTATGCCACTGTGTGCTGACGTAAGGACAGATGTGTAGTCATGACAGAAAAGAAAGATCTATTACTAAGTATTGAAAACAATAAAACATGAAACCAAAGGAGACTATCTTGCCTTTACTATCCTCTCAGAATGGAGGAGTTTGATAAGGGACAGCTGTGGGTAATTTTGAGGGTTGGTCTACTTGTCCAAAAATTTAATATGCAAAAGAATTCAGGAAATGGGGCCAGGAGCCCTTCAAGGATTCCATAGTTACAGAAAGATCCCAGTGAGAAATTATTTGGCTTTCTATAAAACAACAGTACATTAAAAATAATGCTGTCCCCAATCGGGATAAAAAGTCAAAATTTTTACCCTTGGTTCTTGGATTGAAACTGTTCTTGGTTTGAAATGAAATAAAATAATTTTATAATATCATTTGAGTTTTGCGTACTTTTGCATTGCTATAGATCGATTAATTCCCCCACCCTCCAAATATTATTTTAAATCAAAGCCTGACTTTTTTCAACCTAAGAAATAAAATTCTAGCTTGCTTTCTGGAGTTTTGAATGTCAAAAGCTGACTTTTAAAAACTGTCCTTTTCTTGAAAAGGAAGTGTTTCATAAAAACACTATGTAGCACCCTAGCTAGATTTGCAGACTTCAGTATTCTGAGATGAATCTGCCCTACCTTCATCTTAAATGACACATTAGACTGACTTTATCAGAAAACTCTGCCTCAGGTATTGGTACAATACTTTCATTTGTTAGAAAGATTAAGAGAACACGTAACAACTCAAGCAGAGAGTCTGAGATGCAGAGGAGTAAATACTGGATACCACTAAATAACTCCAGAAAATGAATTAGAGAGATAAGAATTGTTTTACTTGATGTTTTATATCTCTGAGCTTTTTCAGTTTAGTAAATATAGACAGATATTGTTTCAATAGTATTGATATTAATAAATGGAGACAATTGTATTCCAGTATATCGAAAGCCTGGAAGCCATTCCCTTCCCTTCCCCAAACAAGATATTGACAGGAAAGGAGAAAAAAAAAAAAAAAAAATAGATTTTGAAATACCTTGAAATGTTGAGGTGACTCCAGGCACTGGACTTCCTTTATTCATTTCATGAAGTAAGCTATTGCCTACACATCCATTAAAACACAAAGTAGAAATAACAGCTTAATTGTTACACAGAACAAGGACTAAAGAGCCTAGTAGAAACTGAAAAAAAAAAGAGAGGTTGACTTAGAAGTCTCATGCTAGTGTCAATGCTTATTGCCACACGGGGTAGATTAATACAAAACTATTTCTTAATACTGTTTCTACTTGCTTTATTTTATGCTTTTCTTCTGTCAGTTTGTTTTTTTCTTCCTAGTGGCATGAAGTACTCTTGTAAAGCTGTATCACCTTCCTCTTGACATTATCTGCTGTAGCTGGAAGTTCTTAGGAGTGGGAAGCTTGCATGGTTTCAGGGAGTCTTATTGTGTAGTGTTTACAAGTAGATGTGTGCTAATCCCCCTCCTGCAAACTTAACTCCTTAGGCCCTTAAAATAGTCTTTATAAAATAGGCAGGTGCAAATACTCCAGAGAGGTGCCTATGTGGAAGGAGAAGAGTAGAATTACGCCACCCCATTACATAGTTTTGGCAGTGCCTATATAGCTGCTGCCAAATTTTCCACAAGTGTGTTTGTGAAAGTTGCAAGATGGGAAAGCAGCTGAGCTCAAGAGGAAGAAGTTTATAATGGACAGGCTGAAAGTGATACAGATGCTTCCTGTGTTGTCTGACAACTTAGTCTCAGCTGATTTTTATATACATACCATGGGAGAGCAGAGATGGCTAGAGCTTTCATGGAGATGTGGCCACGTCTATTCCTTCAAATGAGCAACTCCAAAACACTCAAGGTGAATAGCTCTTGAAACAGAGAAAACTCAAGATTTATTGGTCGAGATGGCTTAAAATAAAGGATTTGACAGCAGATCTCTCTTACCCCGCCCAGCCCACTGTGTTTGTTGAGTGGATCCTGTCCTGCTGTCAGTCTAGCAACTTTCATCAGCTTTCTGAGCTGCAACAAATTCTGCATTGTCTCTTCTGAAACTCTACGAAAGTATCTTTTTTATCATCAGCTCTGAGGTTTGGCTCTGAGCCTGTTCCCTGCTTGTTTTAGGAGTTTCTTAATCTCTGCTTTTGCTGGAGGCTCCTAGCTTGCTGTTTCTCGATCATTCTGTGTGCTTCATCCTGCAATCAAACACATCCACTCCAAGACAAGCATCCGCTCCCATCCAGGAGGCTCCACGCTCATTCTCAGCAGAGCGTATGCGGTATATGTGCTGCAACTGGCAAATGCATAAACCAGAATGGATGCCTTTCATCAGCCTCCCATCAGCCAACTGAGCGATGGGTTAGCATGGCAACACTGCAGGAGAGGTAGCTGTGCCATGAATTTGAGGAGCCTGGTGGTACCAGGAGTCAGAGTGCTTAGGAGGAGAAGAACTGTAAGTGGAGTTATAGCCTGCTGTTGTGCCCAACATTTAGGAAGAGGTGGAGAGACAGAGATCATAACAAGAAATTAAGGAGACAGATCTGAAGGTCTGTTTCCTTTCATAATACATGAATATAGTATCAATTGTTTTGTTAAAGGGTTTTATCTGTCATTCCCTGCAGATTTACTGAGTGTAGGAGGCCAAGCCTCCTGTTCAAATCAATGGTGAATGATGAATGACTGCTTCCAGGTAAATTTTTCCTCCCTCAGATGACAACAGAAAGGACCAGAATGATGTGTAGAGTCTGTCACTTGGTGATATGATTTTACTAAATAAACAGAATAGTTCACCTATCCTTCAAAATGTAGCATGTAATAAAATAACTGAAAAGAATAAAAAGAAAATGTTTCTCAGCTTGATTGCTGATTATCTAGCTCATTCGCATTGATAAAAGCTTGGGAGGAAAAAAAAAAGCGCCGTGAAAAAGAGTAGAGCCAACCATCACAGAATAAAGTACAGCATGATGAAAAAGAAATTTGGAGTGAACAAATTTACAATTGACCAAAGCATAGCTGCCATCTGTCCTTCAAATAAATGAGAATGCAGCTGCTCAATGATGTTACATTAGACTAATGTACCAAGGACTACAAGACTAAATGATGACATCTGAGTCATTTGGCATATATGAAACAGACATTGAAATAAATCACTGTCCCGGAGCAAATATCTCTTTGAAAACAAATGATCCTGGCTCAGCATTTATTCTTGATCGGTTACTTGTCCCCACCTCTGTTCTGTAGTTGCAGTACCAGTTGTGTAGCCACACTAAAAAGGCACGGGGGTACATGCCCCACGCAGGCTGTGTAGATTAAGCAGAGGCACATGATTCACTAAACGGCAAAGGGACTTAGTGACTTAGTCAAAACCAATACGAAAGTGAACAGGTCACTTTTAGTTATTTGACAGTTCGGGCTTTGTAAGTAGGTCACAGCATTGGAATATTAACGTATTACAGTGAACTTAATTACATGTAACAGCAAGATTGTAAGGAAAGGATATTAACTGTGGCTTCTGGATCTGCATTGAGTTCTATAAGCAGAGAAAAGCAGATGATTGATTTCCTTTCTTGTTTCCTTTGTAAAGGAGCCAAAATCGTTTTACCCAAAGCCCTTTTTATTTGGATGTATAGACTGCAGTTATAATTTTATAATGCTCAGTCTTAATGGTTAAGTGGAGGGTGTCTGGTTGAGTATATGCCTGTATAGTTGGTTTTGCTGCTACATTGCTTTCTGAAAAGCAAATGGAAGTAATTTGAGAGAAAGAAGATGTCACAGAGAGAACCTGACCTGGACTTCGCTCAAATACACAAACCTTGTGGAGAAGATAAAATCTGTGCTTTGAAAGATCTTGCTTTAAAACGCAAAGCTTTCTCCCACATCGATGTCACCGATGAAGAGCTTATTTCACAGAGGGTTCTGCTTTTAATTATAGGGCACTACGTCAAATTCCAAAAGATAAATGGACATGGAACAAATTTGTACTGGCTCTGTCAATAACTAATCTGACATCAGCATTTTAGCTCTTGGACAAAGGGAGCTTTGAGATCCAGAGAAGATGACAAAAGGGCCTTTTCTTTGTGTTTAATTCAAATGTTCAATTTCTATCAGCTCAAGCACTATGTTATTAATGAAAAAAAAAAAAAAAAAAAAAGAAAAAAAAGGAGCTGATGTTTGCTTCTTTTCCAGAACGTGCACACATGCTGGTTTTCTGAGACCTTTACAAGCTGCTGTTGGCTAGCCATACGCTCCTGAGGCTGTTTTATTATTGTTCACCCTTTCTGCAGAAAACAAAATACAGCAACTTATGCCATGACATTTTGTGACATTTCCAGATATGAACATCTGGGAAGTTTAGTGTGACAGTGACAGCAAAGCTGACAATGATTTTCCAGTGCCACGTACAGCATGGGCATCTGCAGTCATTGCCTTTTCATTTTATGTTCCTCTCCCTCCCTCCCTCCTTCTCCCACCCAAATGCTTAATACAGCCCGTCTCTATTTTGGCCTTGAAGATAGAATAATATCCCACATTTATTTCAAAGCTGTGCATGGAGCATTGTACATCAAGTGCATCACAAAGCGGCTCAGAGCAAAAGGGAAGTGAATTCCAGCTAGCAAGAGGAAGCACAGCTGCACAAGTTGGTCTAATTGCAGACATTGGGTGGATTTGATCATCAGATGTCTACTCTGCATAAAATGGAAGTTAAACAGCTAAACATTAATTACTTCTATTATTGCATTTATATATTGAGATGAAAGGGAAAAAAACCCCAACAACCCACGCATCTTGGGTAGTAAGCCAAAGGGAGAGAAGGGAGAAAAACAACAACAACAAAAATGCCAAACAGTTGCTGCATTTCAAATGTAAAATGTCTGGTTTGTGTGATGAAAGGTGCACTGGAGGAAAGTAACGCTTTTATAAATGGCTCAAACTGCAACACTAATATGGTTAGTTAATACAACATTGTAAACCGAGCCACGGTACACTGAAACTTCTGAGGAATGTTATCAGGATCATCTTGAATTAGAATGCCATTGATAAACATTGATATGGGAGACTGTAGGGAGTTAGCAAAAGACAGGGCTGTGTATATTTGCCTTGGATTTAAACGCTGCGTCTAACAGCCTGTGGAAAGGAGGAATTTTTGATGTTGTGAAATTATGATTTGCTGTGACCTAATGGTGTGAGGCACAAACACTTAGTCAACATATTGTATTGTCAACTTCATTTTCAACTTAAACTATTTATTTGCCTTCTCTGGTCTCTTAGACATCTACAGCAGTTGTGTTTTGTAAGGAGCAGTCTGTTGCTTTGAGAGCCAATACTGAGTGGCATTAGCAAACACAAAAACTGCATAACCTATCTAGTGTGTTGTAGCATTTGCAGCCACAAGATCGTGTGAAAGCCTCCCAAAAATTGTAGCAACCAGGCCTTAAAATTACGTAGTGTCTTTTAAAGATAATTTCAAAGACTAGTGACTCAAATAAATACCTCCTTGTCTTAAAAAATATTCCAATGGAAGATTCAGTATCTGCCTTAAGTTTTATGCTGTGAGAACCTCTACTTCAGCACAGGGTGACAGCAAAATAGTTTATATGTAATTGGTTTTGTTTGGATTTACTGCAGTCAAACCCTGTCCTGTGTTTGGCTGTGTTTAGACACAATACGGATCTTACACACATTTTTTCTGCAATGGACAGCCTTGAAATATTCATACTGTTGCTTTAAAATAAAAAGTGCTAAGATGAAGAAAAAGGTAAGGTACAAGAGAAAAGAAGTAATGTCTGTTAGGCGAGCGTTTTTTTCATATCCTTTAGGAAAATTAATATTAATTTGTTCAGAACTGCTTTCTTGGGAGAATGGAAACGGCCATATCCAGTCCAGCCCAGAATGGACAGTATTTGTAGAAACAGTGCCAGCTTTGCAGATGGAAAATCATCTTCCTAGTCTTCATTATCAGAGATCCCCCGAAACACAAGATTTTCCCTTCCTTGAAAAATACTGCATTTCCCCTGCTCTTCTTGTGAAAATCTTGCTACTGAACTCATTTGTTAGAATATTCCCTGAAGGCAAATGCTAAAGGAGAGTGGTAGCAGAGTGCAAAGGCCAGAACTTGTCAATTGAAAACAGAGAATTGGCAGATAGGGCCCACAGAGCAATTCCTTGCTGAGACGAGAGAAGCTCCGGGAAGACAAGCTGGAGGAATGTTTCCAGGTTGCGTTCTGGCATGTGACTGCTGGCTACAAGGCAGCAACGACTTCTGAGAGCTAGGTGATTTTCTACCTTCCCCTAAAAATATGTAACGAGTCAGAGAGAATGTCTGAATTTTTTAGACTGTCATTAGCCAGCCGTTGTTTCAGCCTGATTGAAATAAAGTAATTTCCTTACTCAGATGAATATATTAAAACAAAGGAGATTATAAGAATCTTAACTGGGAAGTGGTGTGATGAATCAGATTCACAAAATGTTTCTCTTTTGCCTCTTCCCCCTTTCCATCCTCTTCCTCCTCCCCCAACATTCTCTTCATTTGAAATTCTCACACATCTTCCTTTTACTTTTCAGGACCTTTGTCTTATTTTGCTTTGCCTCTTTTTCTCTTGATAGAGCAAAGCCCAAATCCAGTGCCAACAGCCTACAGAGAGGTTTCCTTAGAAGACAGCAGGCAGCAGACTTGTATTTTCTGCTTCACAGTATGGGGATGCAGCAAATACGACCAGCTGTTCCACGGAGAGTTTTGGCACAGTGAAACCATTTTGTGCAATGGTGCTCTGGCCTAGCCCCAAACTTTCTCCCAAGCTCCCTTACACAGTGTACTGGAGAGCTGAGTTGGCTGGGGGATGCAGTGTCCCCCTTCCCCTCACCCCAGCCCCTATGCATCTTCTCTACAGTTTGAGCCACCTGTGGAGAAGAAATATTCTTTCTGTTGCTTTCTGTTGCTTTTGGCCCTTGCACATCAATATCAGCAAACACAAGGTTCTTTGTGTCCCCTTCCTTAACTGGTGGCTGCTTCACAATGTTGCATCATCTAAAACACCTACTCTGTGGTTTTGGCTTTGGCTAAGTGACCCTCCGTTCACCCTGGCCTTTGCTTCCTCCTCTTGTGGCAAGAACAGCAAATTCAGTCCTGTTCTCCGCAGCTCCTTTTCTTCCATTCCTAGGCATTTTTCTTGAATTTTTCACCTTTCTGAACTGGCAAGTGCTTTACAACATATCTAGAGATGTTACTGCTCTTTCAGCGTGTCTTTTCCCATCTGTGTTCATGGCTGGAATCTGATCACAGAGATTTTTTTTTTTTTTAGTTAAACTCTGAATTAGTTCTCAAATTGTTTCTCAGGTTTTTTTTTGTGAATGTTGCTACGCAAACTTGGCTGACTTCCATGTGACTACTGTGTTGTAGTGTAACGGGGGACTAATTTATGCATGTGCATTGGTGGAAGTTTAAAAAATCCTAATAAATGATTCTTGCATCTCTTATGGTCACTGGATACCACCACAGCAATGTGCGGGTATTATGGGTACCCATGGGTGACCAGGCTGTAATGCCACTGGCGCAGGCACTATGTGAAACCACTTTAGTTGCCACGTAAGAAGTCGCCATCCTAGGGAGTACCAGTGCAGGCGATACACCAGAATTGAATCTGAAAGTAGGAAATCGAACAAAGTAGGAAATACCTCAAGCATTCTGGTGATGGGATCCCAGCTAATCTGTCTCAAGGGGACCATGGAAATTTATGGAGGCAACCAAAATATAAAGCGATGTTAGAGGATATTTTGGCATCTGATGGAGCCTGAAACTGAGAAGGTTCACTTGGGTTGTGACCCTTTTGCTACACCTTCAGGATGCTGGGCACAGAATTTTACATGACTGTAACCCTTTAGCTAGTTTCTTGTGCCTCACTTGTAAGAGAGACTCCCACGGACTTTTTGATTGACATTGGTTCCCCCCACACCCCAAAAATAAGGAAAACCACACAGAATGGTACTAAAAGTAGGAATTGCATCATGTTGCTTATAAAACCACAAAGATTGCAAGGTGTATATTAAGCCAGTTTTGTTAAGTAGCTTCAATGTGAACTTTGCAGACAAATTAGCAAAATATATGATACAGAAGAACACAGGAATATTACAAAAATCAAGGAAAGTTAAAAAAAAAACCCAAACAACAACAAAACAAAACCAACAACTTTGTGGTTTTTCAGACCATAGCACAAGTGGCAACTGTTAGTTTTGGTTTGTGTGCTTGTTCTGTCAATCCATCTATTAGGGGTTTGAGCTGTCTTACTGAGCCCCTGCCTGGGACTGCACACGCACTGTTACACTCTTTGATTTTCCCTCTGACACGATGCTAGCTTTCACCCTGAAGCTCAGTATTATTTTATGCCATGTGTTAATTTCTTGCATGAATGCCTTATTTACCTTCATTTAGAGTATGCTGCAGGTGGAAACAGAACAGTACTTACTGTCAATATTTTTGGTGGCAAAAAAACTGAAGGACAGCTCAGGGTCTTGCATAGCTCCAGGGTATCACCACTGTGAAAGCAATTTGGAGGTGTGATTTGTCATTAAGGAGGACTGGTTTCTTAAATTCTGGTGCTTCACAGGACCAGCCATGAATATGAAGGTTTGCAGTCTCTTCAAAGCAAGCAGATCTAACAATTTCTGGGCTCCATCCAAAACCCGCTCAAGTCAATGGGAGTCTTTCCTGCAAACCTTTCTTTTTGTTTGAAAGTGTCTTGTAAGAACAGGTGAACTCTTGGTGCTAAAATTACAAATTTATGTAATAATTGAGTAGGGTTCTGTTACTAAATCGCTTTTAGGTATCAGTAGCTGTTCTAGCTACTTTTTTTTTTTTTTCCTTCTTGTAAGATATAGTATTTACTGCACATTGGTCTGTTTTATAAGCGTTATAGAAGTTGTATCCATATGGTAATATACATATATAACTCAGGTGCACTGACTTTAGTAGTTATAGTGTGTATTCAACAGGAGTAGCTAGAGAAGTATATACATTAAGACGCTTTCACTCAGTGCAACAAGCTTTGTAGAAGCTCCACTCAGTGCTGTACCATATAGAGGGATCATTCCTTTTCAGAGTTTCTCATTGTTTTCCTTTGTTACTTGGGTAGGTTTTGATTTTCAGAGGTGTCTTTAAGATACTTGCTCTGCATACATGACTTTTCCATCATCTTGGAGGTTTTGTATCTGTTTTTGCTCTGAAACCATTTGATCCTCTATTAATGATCCTCCAAACCATGGAGCTGGTATTTTCAAAGTAATAGGGTACACGTTTCTTCAGTTAGTTTTAATGGCTAAATATGTGGCTAAATTGCCTAGGCTGTTTGGGTAATGTATGTTTAATTTCTATATTTTTCCTTTTTTTCCTTCGTTGTTTTCTTCAAAGGCTAATAAAACTGCTTTTCAGTGTTTAAATATGTATTCGGCAATAGAGAGGTTTTAATGCTTGTCTGTGTGTGTTTATGTTTGTGGTATTGGATGATTATCAGAAATAGGTATTCACATGTGTATGAATGCATGTATACATACAAATATATATATAAAAGCTTAAATAATAATTATGATAGAGTAGAAAAGGAACGTAGCTAGATGTAAAGTGTTTGGTTTTCAGCTTCTATGTCATGTGTTTCTCTGCTTCTCCTCCTAGGAGTGCAGAAACATGGTTTGTGTTTGCCTTGAGGATGAATGCAGGGGCTGCTTAAATTGCAGCTATGAAAAATTCTTATTACCTTTGCATTTCAAGGGGAAAAGTCCGTCAAAAGTAAAACCACCAGGAAATAGCTTTAATATTAAGCATGTGCAATAATAGGACACTAATGCATTTGAGCACTTTAGAACTTGCTGTCATAAGATACCATACAAGTCCAAAGTTTGGCACAATTTCTATGAACACTCAAGCTTCAGGGCATAAACTAACTTCTAAATTCAGATTTAAGAAGCAACTTTACTTATTGAAAGGTTATTCCGTATCCATAATTGCCAATTTCATGGTTTCTTGCCCTTTCCTCTGAAGCATCTGATGCTGGTCACTGTCAGAAGGAGGATATTGGACTCAATGAATTGGTCTGAACCACTGTGACAATGGCTGTATTTGTTATTGTGAGGAAATGATCATTTCTGCTTGCATCTTACCAATAAGAGCATTTCTAACATGTAGGTGCTAGACTGAGAAACAATCTGTGAAAACACACTTTCACATTGTGAGGATTTTAGAACGCACAACTTCAAAATGCAAAATTGCAAACTGGTCAGCCTGTTTTTATGGGAGAGAAATTAATTATGCTTTGTATCTTTTTTAAGGGAAACATGATCCAGTGTTGGGCTCAAACTAATGAAAGTTAAGGGTTGGCAAATAATGCAAAATACAGGATGGGTGTTGTATTTCAGATGAGCAGTTTATGACCTTTTCGGGAAAACAAACCTGAATCTTCTCCCAAATTTCCGACCTTTATCACAGTGATTTCTGGCCTATAACCTGGGCTTCTAGATGATATGATAATACAAACAATAAACCGTAGTAATAACATTTGTATTTATGATATTTTTTTATCCAGTTGTTTCCTCTTTTTTCTAGCTTCAGTAATAGCAGTAAAACTAATAGTCCTTTTAAAGTAGTGAGTGATGCATTAGAGAGGAGCAGATATGTGTTATGGGAAACCTTTCTGCCACAGGTTACATAGAGGGCTTTGGCAATTTCTTTTTTGTATTTTCTTTTTCTGTAAAAACTTTCTCCACTAGGTGTCCCAAGTACAAGGAATGCAAGATTCATGTCTTCTAGTTTTAAACATTGACCTTTTTTCCCAAATCAGGCATTCCTGTTGGGTTATCTTCATTTTGCTTAAAGTTAAAGGATTTGTTGTATTCCAGCCTAAGTACTTTTATGGAACACTGGTTGGAAGAGTCCTTTGGGAGACAGTCCTGAAGGGCAAAGGGGTCCAGGAAGGTTTGGCATTCTTCCAGGAAGAAGTCTTAAAGGCACAGGAGCAGGCTGTCCCCATGTGCTGTAAGATGAATCATCAGGGAAATCAACCGGCCTGGCTGAACTTTTACTGAGTCTTTTACTGAGACTCAGAAAGAAAAGGAGAACTTACCAGCTTTGGAAGAAGGGGCAGTCAGCCCAAGAAGAGTACAGGGATCTTGTCAGGTCATGCAGAGAGGAAATTAGAAAGGCAAAAGCCCAACTAGAACTCAACCTGGCCACTGTTGTAAGAGATAATAAGAAAAGTTTTTATAAATACGTTAACAGCAAAAAGAGAGCCAGGGAGAACTTCCATCCTCTAGTGGATGCAAGAGAGAACATTGCCACTAAGGATGAGGAAAAGGCTGAGATACTTAATGCCTTCTTTGCCTCAGTCTTTAATGGCCTGATGAGTTATCCCCAGGGTACTCGGCCCCCTGAGCTGGAAGACAGGGATGGTGAGTGGAATAAACTCCACATAATCCCGGAGGAAGGAGTTTTCAACCTGCTATGCCACCTGGACATCCACAAGTCTATGGGGCCAGATGGGATCCACCCGAGAGTGCTGAAGGAGCTGGCAGAGGAGCTTGCCCATCAGCATGGGTTCATGAAGGGAAGGTCTTGCCTAACCAACCTGATTTCCTTCTACGACCAGGTGACCCACATGGTAGATGAGGGAAAGGCTGTGGATGTTGTATACCCGGACTTCAGCAAAGCCTTTGACAGTTTCCCACAGCATTCTCCTGGAGAAGCTGGCGGTTCATGGCCTAGACAGGTGTACTCTTCGCTGAGTAAAAAACTGGCTGGATGGCTGAGCCCAGAAGAGTTGTGGTCAACGGAGTTAAATCCAGTTGGAAGCCAGTTGCAGTGTCCCCCAGGGCTCAGTTCTAGGGCCAGTCTTGTTTAATATCTTTATCAACGACCCGGATGAGGGGAATGAATGTACCCTTGGTAAGTTTGCAGATGACACCAAACTGGGTGGGAGTGTCGATCTGCTTGAGGGGAGGAGGGCTCTGCAGAGGGACCTGGACAGGCTGGATTTATGGGCCGAGGCCAACTGTATGAGGTTCAACAAGGCCAAGTGCTGGGTCCTGCACTTTGGTCACAACAACCCCATGCAATGCTACAGGCTTGGGGAAGAGTGGCTGGGAAGCTGCATGGAGGAAAAAGACCTGGGGGTACTGGTTGACAGGTGGCTGAATATGATCCAGCAGTGTGCCCAGGTGGGCAAGAAGGCCAACGGCATCCTGGCTTTTATCAGGAATAGGTGGCCAGCAGGAGTAGGAAAGCGATCGTACCCCTGTACTCGGCACTGGTGAAGTTGCACCTTGAATACTGTGTTCAGTTTTGGGTCCCTCACTACAAGAAAGATGTTGCGTTGCTGGAACATGTCCAGAGAAGAGCAACAAAGCTGGTGAGGGGTCTGCAGCACGAGTCTGATGAGGAGCGGCTGAGGGAGCTGGGGTTGTTTAGTCTGGAGAAGAGGAGGCTGAGGGGAGACCTTATCGCCCTCTACAACTGCCTGACAGGAGGCTGTAGCGGGGTGGGGGTCAGCCTCTTTTCCCTGGTAACGGGCGATAGGACAAGGGGAAATGGCCTCAAGTTGTGCCAGGGCAGGTTTAGGTTGGACATCAGGAAAAATTTCTTCCCCGAAAGGGGTGTTAAGCATTGGAACAGGCTGCCCAGGGAAGTGGTGGAGTCCCCATCCCTGGAGGTATTTAAAAGAAGGATAGATGAGGTGCTTAGGGATATGGTTTAGTGGTGGGACTTGATGATCTTAAAGGTCTTTTCCAACTGAAACAATTCTATGATTCTGTGATGTCAAAAGCTAAAAAGGTGAGAATCAGGATACTTTTAGTAATCTTTTTCTTGATTCCTGCCTCATATCCCTCTAAAATTGACCTCCAGGACATCACCAGGGCCTCTGTAAACACTTCACTGCAGGACTCCACAGAGTTGAAACAAATAGCTTTGAAGAATTTTGTTAGGGCTGTCCTTAAGACTTAGTAGAAAGAAAGATTCAGTCCTTGTCTTAGAGCACAAGCTGATCCTTCTGGTACCTTTGCATCAGATAATTCTTAAAGCTTCCCAAAATTTGTGAGAAAAAGAGCCAAATTGCTCCAAGTTCTGCATAAAAATATGCATAGAACCTGTAAATTGTTGGACATGCTGTGTACTTCTGTGCTGTGGAGAAAAACGCTTCCATTAATGAGGCCTCACTGAAACCTGCAAAAATATTTGGCAAGGACCTTGAATTGTCATTGCAGATTCAAAGGCGGCAGGCAAAACGTCCATATACTATGTGCTATTTGTGAGGACAGAACAGGCTGATGCAGACTCCTGCTGAGAGGGAGCCAAGATGATCAGATCTGCTTGGTCATAAAAGTTATTCACTGGCAAGCTTGCAGTTTAGAATGTCAAATTATTAGGTCCTTCTGGCATGTTATGATTTTCTTAATTGTAATAAGTTTACAGATTTTGTTGATGAGGTCACCACGGGAGCACAGAAAAGAATTTAAATCCCTAATTGCTGAGGGACAGTTAGCAGCAAGAGCACCTTTACAAATAGCTTTAGATGCTACAGTTATCATTTTATAGTCAACGGAAATATGTGTGGTAATGAGCCGCTCTCTTCTTGGCTCTGGAGTTCTGAGATCCCAGGAGCGGTGTAGTCATCAGAGGAGGATCTTCTGTTTGGATGATGGGAATTAGTTCTGCATGAAAAAGGGCAATGCCCTTCACACTTTGGAGGATTCCTTTGCTGCATTTTTTTTCTTTCAATGTGTATATGAACACAGAAAAAGAAAACAGAATTTTCTGATAGCTGGTCCATGCACAGGGTAGGACATCGGAAAATTTCTTCTTTGAGATGGCAGAAGACCCTAGTGCCCACTCAAGGTATTATGAAATACTCTGTTTCTTACTGATTTTATCAAGTAACAATCCTTCTGACAAGACTGTTTTGAGTTACCATTTTGCTGTGCTTATGGATTCCAGTCACTTTTCCTCACATTGTAAACTACCTTTTCTCATTCTTGGTATTGAGGTACTCAACAACATGGACTGCAAGGTCAGAGAATGTTGTAGATTGCCCATACCTGTCCCCAGCTGTTTTTCCTTTCCCTTAGAATTCCCCTTCCCACTTTTAGTATCATCGAATCGTTTAGGTTGGAAAAGACCTTTAAGATCATCGAGTCCAACCATTAACCTAACACTGCCAATTTCACCACTAAACCATGTTCCTAAGCACCACATCTGCACCCAATTCCCTGGGCAGCCTGTTGCAATGCTTGACAACCTTTCAGTGAAGAAATTTTTCCTAATATCCAATCTAAACCTCCCCAGGTACAACTTGAGGCCATTTCCTCTCATCCTATTGCTTGTTACTCAGGAGAACAGACCGACCCCCACCTCACTACACCCTCCTTTCAGGCAGTTGTAGAGGGCGATAGCCTCCTCTTCTCCAGGCTAAACAACCCCAGTTCCCTCAGCTGCTCCTCACAAGACTTGGGCTGCAGACCCCTCACCAGCTTTGTTGCTCTTCTCTGGACATGCTCCAGCACCTCAATATTATTCTTGTAGTGAGGGGCCCAAAACTGAACACAGTATTCGAGGTGTGGCCTCACCAGTGCCAGAATCTGTTGCCATAGGAAGTGAATCTTCTCTGTATTTTGCAAAAGGGAAGGAAGTTCCTCAGGAATAAGAAGAAAGAATTTCTATTCACACTATTTCATGATTTTCCCCCACAAAGTAGGGCTTGAGAGTCCTCCCTACCTTAATTCCTCTGTTAACATCCAGAAAGATCTCCAATGCTTCATTACATTTTCAGATGACAGTCAGAATTGGACACCACCTACAGATCAACTTCTTGCTTTTTTTTTTTTTTTCTTTTGTCTAGCAGCACTCCTAACTGTGTCAACATTACCTGAAAATATTATACAGGCACAATTTGGACATATATCTAACAGTCTGTCCTTACTGACTTCTGATACAAAGATCCTGGCAAAGTAAACGAAAAGAAAAAGGTATTTTTGACTAAGACTATGATGACCTGTATGGTTTAGGAGATATAAGCCCTCATGACATTGCCTTTTCATATAATTGATATAAGAATTTACTGGCCATGTAATGATGGACCTAGACTCCAAGGAGCCTAGTATGCTGCTTCCAACACCTTCCCAGCACATATCTTGGGAATAATAGTTACAGATCAACCACGTAGTGATACTTCCCCGGAATATTCTCAGCCTCCAGGAGCTAGTCAGAGATGGCATCTTTATAGTTTGTATACCTAAACGGATTTCTTGAACCAATGCAGTTTTTCCTGGGACTTCTGTCATTCCTGGTTTTCTTAGCCATGCCTTGGGTTCTTGCTAAAAAAGCTCTCAAGCTTCCTTATAGATCTCTGCCTAATTTCACTGGTCATCATCTGATTATGGAGGCCCTAATCTCAGTGTTTAGATGTTCCAGTCTTTTTATGTAAAACTAATTAAACCCTTCTAGAGTTTCCATCAGACTTATTTGTTCCGTATCAAAAGAAAGACCTGTTTTTGTCTAAAGATTATTTAAACAGTTTTCAGAGATTATAAAGCTATGTTATTAAGGTAACTTGACTAGAATCTCTGGGTAATACATAAGCATCCCACTCACTGGCACGTTTATTTAAAGTTGCATGGACTATTAATTAATACCACAATATGTTCTCGTTTTGTAAGAGTAGTATTTTGCAGTCTATTTTTAGGGTAGCTTTAAATCCCCAGTGTTTAGATCAAGCCACTGCATTTAAGTTGTTAAGCAAGCATTAGAAACTCTGGATAAGAAAGAAAAGCTACTTGCTTATACAGCACAAGAAGTTCTTAGGCATTTGTTGTCCATAACTTTATGATAGTGCATGCTATTCTGCAGCTGCCTCTTCTTTCCCTGTATTACAAAACGTGATGAAGACTGTATTCTGCAACGGCGAGAAGACCTGAATGTAGCCTTACCTCTCCTCTTTCTGATGCAGAGATCACACTGCAACCTCTGCCAGCATATTCCCTAACTGACACTTTGAAGCCTGAGAATACTGCATGGAGGTACACCATCCTCGAGATGAGGAGCAGCCATGTCAAGAAACTGTATTCAGCTTTTCTATTAATCACTAAAGTCTATTTTGCTCTCAGCTCTGAGCATTTGTGTGGTGCTTACCAGCTCAGTTACTTTTGTTATTCTTTTGAATGTGTTTACACTTTGCTTAACTTTGAGAAAAGCTTGATTGTTTTCTCAGCCCTGGGAATTATTTATAGGTTCACGTATAGAGGAATAAACATAACCAATGATATGTAAATTAGCTGCTTGTTTTACCCAAAGAAACCATCTTTACATGAAATATAATCCTAAGTATTCTAATTCTGCTTAGTGCTCTGCTGCACTAGTTGGGAGAGTCAAATGGTATAGTCTTCAGTACTCATCAGAAGCTCTGGGCAAGGAATGAACATTTTGTGGCTTATCAATCAGTGGCTGCCAAAGACCTTGCAAAGAAAAAGGTGTTTTGATTGGTTAGTGTATGCATATCTGGAGAATTCTAGCCCTCCGAACATAATATATAGTGAATAGGTGAGCAAAATACTAGCTACCACATAGGAGAAATCCAAAACTGCACCATCTACAGTTTTTTAGAAAATATTTACAGCTTTTATTTTCAAATAGGCTGTATGGAACATCTGTATGAAGAATGGCTCTAAACTACCCCTGTGCAAATATGTGGCTGTGTCTGGCTAGATCCTGTTTTTAAAATGACTTTCCCATCATTAATAGCAAAGTTTAAATGTTTCCTTAAAGCTTGTTGATCTGTGGAGCTAACTTGCCAAGCCTTTTTCAGCAGGCAGTGCCACACATGTCCAGATGTTGGTGCTTTGGGGCTGGGTTTGCTGCAGCTGCCTTCAGCCTCGTAGGAAAGCGGGATCTGGTTTCTTTGCATCCAAACAGAGCTACTTTAACAGCTTTGCCACTATGATTTATAACGATGGAAGTATCAAAATGGCAATGCGTGGAACAGCTGTGCCAAGTGCTGCACAGCGTGGCAGAGAAGGTACGCTGCTCGTCCTTACAAGCACCAACATCAGCTGAGGTTGGAGCAGTCAAGTGGATTGTGCCAGTAACTGAGGTATTGAACTTTTACGAAGAGGAGCTACTGGCTATTTCTACTCTGCTTGATGGGCAAGGCAAGTGCTACATGTGGGAGATACCTTTCTGCTTGTGGTTCATTTATATGAGGGAGATGCTCAACTGGTTGGATTCAGATAGTGTCCAGTATCTTCACCCCACTGAACTGACAAAAAGTAGTAAGGTTGCAAGAGAGTATTTGATCCAGTAGATCAAATCCAATACATCTGATATCTGAACCTCTTAAAAAAAATTTTCTTAATAAAACATCTTTCTAAATAAGTGGCCATTTCAGGAGTGTTCTTCAACAAAATGTTTTAGAAGATGAGCCTGGTGATTATAGCAGTCAGTGTCAAGGTGTAAGGAATTCCGGCTTACATGGCAGTACACTACCCAGGATTTTTAAGAAATTAAACCTTTGTATTAAATCTCAGCATAAAATACCATGTAATAAACCGAGTAAAAGCTATTACTCATTTTCAACTGGTAGGTGATTTACTTTATGCAAATTACGTATCACAGTGGAAAATCACTCAAACACTTTAAAAAAATTAATGAAAAGTTATGCCTCCATAAATCATCATGCTACTGGTTCATTTCATCATTTTCCTATCTTACTCTGATGCATTTCAGAGCTTATAGGCATACCAGGAGAGGCAAAACAGAGAGGTCACTGGAGACTGAAAACTCTTCTAAGTGTGGACACAGCTAATTGGGAACTCCAGCCCCTGAGAACAGGACAGCTCATTCCAAGATTTTCCTTGGGAGGGAAGGGCAGTGCTCAGTATCACATTCAGCAGCTGGCATTCTGGAACTGACCATCCAAGACAAGTGGGATAAAAGACCTGCTTCTACAGGGATGTAAAGACCAGATCATTTGGCAAAGAGTCAGAAACGTACCTGCTTTCAAGAGAGGTTCATATTTCAGTAAGAAGGGGGAAAGGGCTGTAACCTTGTTGAAAAGCTTTTTTGGAACAAGGCAGTTGTGTTAAAGGCGTGTCTTAAGAAATGTAAAGCCAGATGTATGCGCATCTCCGCTTTCACAGTTCTGTTGCCTTAGATTGCAGCTATCACTTTCAGCAACTGAAAATGCATGTTGGCAATTGTAAATCCGTATGTGACATTCTAGTAAGGAAAGACAAAGCTGTAAAAACATAGTGCCATAAATGCACTGACTTGCCTCCAGTGTCCCATTTTCAGGAAAAAAAAAGGAAATAAGTCTTAAAACTGTACATAAAGCTCTCCTGCCATATATTGCTATTATTCCTGACTCATTAAACACTTTCTTGCTATAATCAAGCTTGGGGGAAAATGGTCATAGAACAAATGCGGAAAAATAAAAGCACAATTGCTTGTGCATTATTATTGCTATTAATCAGCAGTGTGGGACTTGTACAGTAGTATGATGTTTCCATAGTATATTTTACGTGTTCCTAAGCAGTACTTCATCTATGTAAAGTATTACAGACAGGACCACAATGAGAGAAACCAGAAAAAACACTAATTGTATGCAGGCAGGTATTTCAGCTGGGCCTCAGTTCATTGCAAAAGCGTGTTCAATATTTGCTGGGATAAACCCCACATTGTGCAAACAAACGGGTATGCGTACTTGGATGGTCACCCAGAAGATATCTGTGCTGTAATGGGGCAAAAGGCCAGAATTTTTGGTAGCCTAGCAACAATACTGTTCTGGATCAGAACCCCCAGGGCATTGCCAGGCCTCTGTGATACCAGGCTTAGGAGCCCCTAAGCTACTTACACTTGGAGCCCCAGCAGCAGCAGAGGGATAGGGAGTCTCGTCTCCTCTGGCCAGGAGCTGGCAGATCTCTATAATCTTAGCTCATGTTCTCATAAAAACCAAAGGGGTGAAGTCAAGTATTTTAAGCACTTCTGCCCAAGTAGCTTGGAAAGTTACACTTCGGAAATGGCAAGACTGTAAATTTGCTAAAATTACAGAAACAACTCAGGTAAATGGTATTGTTGAATAAACGCCCATTCTGTGCGTGCCAAGGCTTTCCATACACTTCGGAAGGAGACGTGTGTGAATGCCATTAACCAGCAGCAGGAACCAGAAGCAATGTAGGATTGGTCAAGAGCACAAATCCTTTTCCTGCAGAAGTTATTGGTGCAATGGTTGCTGTGGTATCAAGAGATTAAGGGTCTGGAGAGAGACATTATTCTTTGAGTCAGTAAGTCCATAAATATAAATTGTGACCTTATGGCTCTTCACTTTGTCTGTATAGCAGGAAGGACATCTGATTACAACAGGTGAAGAAAGTAAGCAATTAAAAAGCTTTTCTCCTGCTTTGATTTAGGATTAATTTTCCTTCATTAGTTTTCATGTGTCTTCACTCTGTATTAGCTTAAGTAATTTGTGGTCAGAGCTGAAGGTGTTAACTGACCTTTGTTCAACGAGGTTATAACAGAGTTACCGTGTTGTTGCTGCTGCGTGGTAGGTGAGCTGCTTGTGTGGAGGGCTGTTGCTTGGGGTATTTAGTACAGCTGCTAGAGCAGGTGTTCTGAATGTCTCCTGATAGATGATTACAGAAGAGCTGGTTTGTTCTCCTGAGCCTGGAGAAAACAAAGTATTATGGAGAGGTACTCAAATGCTCTCTTTGGAGATTTAGTTTTATCCTTATGGAAACCAGACTGGTTATGAGTCTGAATGTAAATGGGACCTAAAGGCTATGCCATATGTCGAGGTGGACATGACTAGAAGCTCCAGCAAAGTCAGGTTAGTGAGTTTTTATGTGAGAATGAGAAGAGTGAGGTCCTGCATGTATGTAAAGGCTAGCTTTGAAATGGTGATAATGTCATCACATGATAAAGGATGTCTCAGTGGCTAAAGGTTTAAAAAGTTGCAGGTATTTATTCACCTCTGTTAAGGGTGAGTGGTTTGTATAGGTGGGTGGATGAAATTAAAATCCATTATGAGTTACTCTTTGGTCCCCTTTCTGCAGCTTTCTCTTATCATCTCAGGACTGTTACTCAGAGTGTGTGGGAAGATGGCTGGAGTAAGATTGCTTTTCCTATCTGGGTGTGGGAGGTTTACCACTGGATGTGGTTATTTCATGAGTCTTTTCTGTGGTAGAAGGTTGATGCATGTGAACAAAGAGAAGCTTGCTGAATCTTAAGGTAAATAGAGGATTAAGGACTTCAATAGGTGTTATTTTCCAGTGCCATCTTCCATATAATCTTGAAGGGCTGACTTGCCACAGGGAGACTGTGTTAAAATAAAGTCATCCTGGGGTGAGAAAACCAGGATGTGAGTGAGGGTCTTGAATAGTAATTGCTGCTGAGGTTTTAGCTTGTCTTGGAAGTTGCTATTTTGTTTGTATCACTCCTTATTGACAAAGACTGCAGTTGGGCTACTACTCTGATCTCTTGAGCATGGAGAAATAGTGACCCTTTGCCTCCCTTGCACTGGGAAATCCTGAAATAGGTAATGGAATGGTGCTCAGAGTTTTGATTGCAAGACCTTTGATCCTCAGTGTAGTGGTAGGAAACAGATGAATATCTGGCAAGAAGTATCAATGCAGTATTATGTCTTCATGTTCACTACCAAATCTCTATGCCATTAGACAATAAAGAAAATTATCAATAATCTATGCAAATATCCAAGATTGCTTAAAGGTTTGTTCTTCTTGGAACACAGTGTTTATGCATGTGCTGATCTATGTATATGTAGTATAAGGGTGGTTTGTTGCTTATATGGGCTTGAAACCGGTCTCCCTTGAAGCCAAGGGAAGAAGTTTCCCTGACTAGTAGAACTAAAACTTTGTCATATCATATGGTCTTTGATTGTTCAAATACTTAAAGATAACTGCTTTTACATGAAGGTTTCAGTATGATTTTTAACATAGACCTGACATATTTTGAGGGAAAGGTTTGCTCTCAAATAATCTATTGCATATTTAGAATACCACCGCATTGGTGAATTAGGTAGGTGACTTGTTTTCCTAAGCAACATGACTATTATGGTCAGAGTTTACTTGTCATGAGAAGTCAGAGTAGGCTTTGGATAAGCACAAGCCAGATATGTTTGGTGACCCAAACAATTTCTGCATGTAGAAAAATATTTAACAAATACTTCACCTGTTTTAACATCTGCTAGTTTGGGTGTGCTTTAACAATAATGTCTGTTTTGTTGTTACTTCTACTATAAAAACTTCCTTGCTTTCCATGTGAATTTGTCAATATCCTTTAAATGATCTTTGTTTTCGGCAAGTGAACTGAAGAAGGGCACAAACCCTTAGTTTCATCAGAAGCAATTTTGTTGTAGGTTATTAGCTGGTTATATCTTCAGGGCTGAGTGAATCATGGATCAGGTTTAATGGCAGGGAAGAGGAAAAACATATATAGTTGGACCTAAGATTTCACTTGGGAGCAAGAAGAGATCAATATAGAATTCCAGCTAGGGAATTCTAGTCTGTGAAAGATGTGACCATGATGTCAGTTATTTGATGTAAGGTGATAAGATTTTTCATTTTTAAGAAATTGCCCAAAGGCTATTGTAATAAAAGCTCTTCTTTTAATAAGGAATCACTGGACGAAATTCCTTGGCCAGTGTTCTGCAGTAGGTAACACTAGTTAATCACACTTAAAGCCTGTGAAGCCAAAGACATTCTTTCTTCCTTGGGCTCAAGCTAGTAAAAATGTCCCTGCTGAGGATTTAGAAAATGAGCACTTGTGTACAGATTTATGATCATTTTTACATTGAACAGAGTAATAGGAGCACTTCATTTTGCATTATTGAATTCTATTGACCTAATATCTGCATCGCTGGTGGTCTAGAAGATGATCTCAAGAAGGACTCAGATGGAAAACTAGATAGATAAAGTAAAAAATTCCACTTTATGACAAAACTAGAAATGTTGGGGGGAGCGGGAAGAAATTCTTCTGATCAGAGTTTTCAAAGCAATGGAATTTCTTTCTTTGATGGCAGAAAAGATCAATAGAAAATTGTTGATCCTGCATATGTAGTCCCAATGTTAATGATCTCCATCAAGAAAGGTGGGTAATTCTCCCTCCACCCCAAATTAGGGAATTAGCTCATTGATAAATGAGCTCTCTGAAGTGTGCAAGGTAGTGTTAGAAAAAAGAGCTGTTGGCCACTGAGGAGGACTGTGGAACAAAGAAAATGTGGGCCAGCATGGTTGAAAAGATGGTCTTGGTTAAGAACTTTGCTCTTCCTATTTTGTTTAACTTTGTGAAATAAAAGCAGGTCTGCAAAATAGAAATCTACAGTGTGATCTATGGTAAAATGGAGAGTGCCATACTTTGAGAGCTTATTTGTGTATGCTAGAACACAAAATTAAAATGCTAAAAGTCTTCAATATAAGATGGCTCATTTGTCAGTCACTCTAATGTAGCTCAGCTGAAATCAACTGGTGTAAATCGGTCTCCTGTGTTTACTTGTCAGATTGGGAGATGATGGCTTTTCTTGTTTTGCTTTATGTATAATTGAAATGTTGCTTTTTTTTTTTTTAGAGAATGTTCGGGTTACAGCTGTATAACATTTTGCATGGCTCTGGAGTCAGTGTTCAATTTAAAAGATGTATTACACCCAAGAAGCACTTAAGATTAAAAGGCTACATTTTGAGGAAGTAAATGACTATAGTGCCATTTAAATCTGCAATGGTGTTTACAATATAAAAGAAAAATCTTTGGGTTTTTTTTGTACTACTGGAGACCAAAGCTTCAGAAGGCTTTATAGCTGCTATACATGTTCTGAGATAAAACTTTATTTTTGTAGCTAAATTCCCAAAGTGGGAGATGCCTAGGTCTCCAAATTAACACCATAGCTAAAGAACTATAAGAGACAGGAAGAGTAAAGTGCTTGGAAAATGAGGATGATTAACAGAGCTACACTTCTCTCTGTGTGTATAATCTTTAATCAGCCTTAAGATACATACGCTTTACTGCGTTATTCAGCCCATAATCATATACATTAGTATTTATAATCTGACAATAATGAAAGATTAGCTGTAACTGAGAACCATTCATCTTAGTGGTGACTCCATTCAAATGAAGGGAACAGCATCTCCTGTTCTGTACTGGACTAAGGTTGATAGCAGTGCGGATGGTTTCCCTAACGCTGTGGGTGTTGTGGCTTTCCATTTTCCCTCTGATTGCTCTTTACTCCAATTATTGTGCTTTTCCATAACAATAAAGTGATTACACACATAAAGAGGAAATCAGGTAACATATTCTTACTATTTTTTTAACCCTTTGATTCCCAAGTAGGCACAGCTGAAGGTTTGACTGTTGTCAGTGCTTTGGTGTGGGCTGGTCTGATGTGCTTCCTAGTGGCTGAAATGAGAAAACCCCTGTGCTTTTTAGGGCTGATTGAAGGTGCCAGAAATACCAAAGAACTGATACTCAAATGTACGTAGGAAGCCAAATCCTAGTTGATAGAATTAAAAATGCTTAAGCCCTTCTTTTGAAAGTCTCATCTCTGATTTGAGACATGTTCTTTCTCCTCTCACAAACACCGTGTGTGTGTGATGGAAGGGGAGGATAAAGCATCCTCCTTGAGATGGATGAGAAATCAACAGAATGGGAGTCTCTGACAGCAGGATGGTGAATTGAAGAGGCCATCCTTCAACAGATGGACATAGTGTTAGGGAGGTGGCAGCCGGCAGGAGAAGAGAGCAGGAAAGCAAAGCTGCATGCTCTAACACTTGATGTGAACTACATCAGCTGGAATTCTTTGCATCGTCTTGCTTCGACTCCCTTCTCCAGTTAATTGCTGAGGGAGAGAGACACAAAAGAAAATTAGCTCTTGGGATGAAAAATTTAGACCAGTGTAGATTGTTTCATTCAAATTAATGCAATTGCAAAACAAAATGGAAAATTCTAAAACTTTCAGTGCCACTGTATTTCCCAAATTATCTAAAGCTCCATCCTGCCTCTGGAGTTCCTACCTTACCTGCCTTTTTAGAGACAGTTGAGAAGAATAGGCAATCAAGAAGATAAATAGGAACATCAGTGTTTGCGTGATTAAGGGTTTGGGGAACCAGAAGTCTTTTCAGCCAGTGTTTGCATTTGCTTCTGCTATTTCTGTTTACCAAACAATTAGTTCTGTGCTGTTCTTGCTGTTTCTTCTTGGATAGATGCTTGCAGAAGAATGCCTGAATGAGATCTCTTGCAATCCAGCTCTGCCAAACCCTGGCTCCCTTCATAATCGGGACAGAAATTGTCTAGTGGAGGAGCCTAGATGAGGAATTGAAAGATCCAGAGGTCTGACTTGGTCATTATCTTTTTAGACTCAGATTAGCTGGACACTGTGCCCATATGTCCGGTCATTGTGAGGGTAGCCAAGAGGTTGAGGGAGTTCTGAAGTGCCATAGGAAGGGTATGTAGAATAGTGCCAGTGCACCACAAAACCAGCCAGGATCTTGACTGTGATCTCAGATGGGGTCCTGAAACTGTTTTTTGGATAATGTGATTCAAAAGCTTACGTCTGCTAGAAATGTGATCCTCACTCTGAAACAACAAAACTGCACCCTGCATTTGGATGCTGTTTGTCAGATGGATGCTGGTAGTTAAATTATCCACTGGATATAGGGTTTTTAGTACATTATTTGAATAAAACCCAGAATAACTGACCATCTTCTGTCAACCTTGACCTAGATGATAGCACTACCACTGAGACAAAAGGAAATTCAGTAGCAGGACAGTAACTGAGAAGCCAACAAAAGATTGGTTGTGCTTTGTCTTGATCCAGCCAGGCTTATTGTATGACTTCCAGTCTGTGAAGGTTGTCCTTGTCATACATTGATCTCTTATGTATTTAAATGCTCTGCAGGCTCTTTAGAAAATTTTTGTCCTGGTTCTTACTTGGTAGTTAAAAACATAAAGCTCCCTTTGTGTCTTTTGCTGGTATTACACTATAGTCAGCCCATTGCCTGGCCATACAGGAATTCTCTGTCACAGTTTGGAGGAAGTTATTGCCAGTAGTGGGCACCAACTACAGCAGATAAAACAGTTTGAAAGAACTGTGGAAAAACTTTGAAGTTTCCTCAACAGCCCTAACATCCGTTTCAATTTCTCGTATCTGCTGCCTGTAAGCCTCTTGCTGGCTGAGAAGAAGAGGCTTTCGTCTCTCATCAACAGCCGGACTGTTTGACAGCCCTTTGGCTCAACAGGAGAATTTTGAGTTTTTGCAAAATTTGCAGTTGAGCAGATGGACAGCACGCAGGAGGCCAAAACGACACAAAGGGAGCCCTTAGTTTGTAGAGCACAGTTTGGGTCTGTCTCTAGATCATCAGCTTTGTGTTCTCGGCAAACAAGGCTGGTACAGAGAAAAGAGTACAGGACTGAGACTGAAAGAAAATCCTCTGTGATGCGTGAGAGCACAAGATGTGGGTCAAGACTTTTAAGCCTCCTCCCTAGTTCTTCAAGCTGGATAGAGAACGTGAAAATTAGAAGACTGACACACAAGAAGCTTTGCTGTCATTTCTTAGTCGGCACATGCCTTACAGTTAGCAAACACACAGAGAGGTTTTTGAATTGTTTCCACCAAAAATGTTGAGGCACATCATTGTGACCTTGCAAAAGACATAGGGTTCCTTTCTAGTACAGTGTCACTGTAGGATTTTCTGAGCAAAAAGTGCTTAATGCACTAGCAATGCAGAATCTGGCTTAGACTTCACACAGTGACCCTGAAAAAGTGATTAATGCAAGAGGGGATAGCCTTTCCTCTCCAGAACTAGGAATAGAAAAGAAACTGAAGTCATAGGAAAGAGAAGGAAAAAAAAAAATTAAGAAACACACTAAGGCTTAAGAACTCATCTATTCCTTTCCCTTCTCAAAGGCTTCTTCCTTTGTTGGAGGCTGAGGCATTGGCACTTGACCCACAGGACTTTAACGAAGAAACTTAGGACAGATTGTTCCCAAAGGATTTCTTTGATATTGTGGTCAAATAGTCATAAAAATTTCAGAGCTGCAGCTGGCAAAAAGGATTCTGATTTTTTTCCCCCTTAGGACAAGACTTGTAGCTAAATTTACAGGTCCTTGAAGGAAAACTCTGAAATGTCAACAACATGGTATTAAAAAAACCCACACCTAACCATCCACTGATTTTACTAAAGCATTGCTCTTCTGGTGTAATATATTAAAAAGTAAATAAAAAAATAATGGCTTAATTGAGGCTACATTAGATCTCTCCCTAGCAGTAATTCCTCACTTGATATTCTTCTGGAAGTAAGACAGCAGCAGCCTTGGCAGTGGAGTGTTAACCCTGGCCTCAGGGGTGTGGTTCCTGTAGCTCTAGACAGTTAAGATCCATGGGAAAATATATCTGTCAAAGGGAAAATAAAAAGTCTAATATAACAATACAAGAATATCTAAACCATGATCTTTTCTTTCATTCAGCCCAACAATACAATGAATGATTACCAATGTACCAGCCAGATATTAACCCCAAGTGGACAGAGACTGGGAAATTTAGTCATCTTTTTTCCCCTTTCTGTTTTATGGGGAGGCTTCCCAGGAGGAGAAACTGTCCTTCTTTAAGTCAACGTGGAGTGCTGTTTGCACTCAGCAAAAGGAGAGCATGCCCAAAGTGGGATGAGATGGTATGTACAGTTCTTGTAACTTAGAAGACCTGCAAAGGAGACTTCTGTCAGTGAAATGAAGGCCTTCAACGGGATCAGTGTCTTACCTCATATCTTTCAAAACCTTAGGCCCACTTGTGTATTTCTGGAAAATGTGATTTTATTTAACTGAGAGACTATACTAAGGGCAGGAAAATGCTAAAATAAGTTTCAGGAGGATTTCTGAGACACAACTGCTATTCTGGTCTCGGTCCCAACATGGATCTTAATACAATGTTGGCATCTCACAGTGTTCAAGAGCTTATTTGAGACCAGTGCACTGGCTCAGGCAGACCCACTGTGGCAATCTGTAATCTTTTCACTTTTCTATTCAATGTAGCAGATTTGCTAACAGTTTTGACAAATGTTTCTGAAATAAATGTCATGTTGTATAGTGAACGAAGGCTGAAAAATTAAGTTCTCTTCTCTAGGCCTTCAACAGTGGTCAAAGAAAGAGGTTGGAGAGATGAGGCATAGAGCAAGCCTGGTGAGAAGAGGGCTAATGGTGGGCCGTGTTTTGGAGATTGTCACCAAACTGTTGTGTATACACATAGCTGGTACTTAGTTGGTACTTGGGCCATGCTAGATGCATAAGCACTAAGCATGTATACCCCATATGTTCCAGTCACTTCATCAGAGGTTTTTTTGGGGACTTGCAGTCATTCCTTCATTTTCCCAGGAAACCTGCCACTGCGTTGGCTAATCTGGATAGTATGCACTGTTAAGGACTTGAGATCAGACATTTTCTGTGCTGCCCAGATGCATGGTATGGTGTTTACCAGCTAATGCAAGGTGGTACAGATTTTGTATTTCCTGTTCCTGGCTGGTGCCTGAAGCTCAGGGGAGGACATTCTGTTAAACTGAGTTATGTGGGGTGCTGGTCTTGTGTGTTTGCACTCCTCATTTTCAGGTATCGCTGCACCCATTGTCTTCCTGCTTGCCAGGCTACTCAAACAACTTAATCGCTTGAAAAGACTTAGGGATAAAATTGGCCTGCTTAGGTGATTTTATTAAACAGATTTGTTAACAGAACAAGAGACTTCCTTGTTTTAGGGAAAAAAAAGGCAAAATACACTATTAATATTGTATTCAATGATAAAATCTTCCTCAGTGGCCCCAGTGTCGTGGATAGTTTAGGAAGCTGGGTTATTCACTGCTACAACTTTTCTCAGTGCTGATGTACTTTGAAGAATTATTGCAACTATAGTTTTTCTGTTCATATTTTTTGAAAGAAGTACTGGGGGCACCCAGGGCAATTATTCTGAGCAGGCGTTTCCTTAACCTAAGTTAGAATAACTTCCTTTGTCTCCCTGGGTATTTGCCCCTTGTTGTTCATTGTTGAGTTGTGATGATGTTGTACTAAGTTGTTATACAGCCATGATGAAGCTACTTCCTCCTTTAGCCTTCTTCAAGGAAGACTCAGATGTTCTAGTTAAGAAACTTTCATGCTTTAATTGCAAGCTGATGTAGATACTCAAAAGTTTTGCTTTATGATGTTTTAAATATTATGACCTTCCACCCACTCATTTCTTTGCTGTCAGCTGAGATTTTTTTGGGTATGCAGTCCCTTAATACTTCTGGATCCTTCTGAACTGCACAGAACCCATTACAGTTCTCTAAAAAAAAGTCCTTGTTTTGGGGGAACACTCAATATGTAATAATAGGATTTTTGCAATGTTGTTTTTGCCATATCATTCATGTTTTCATATTTTCTACATAAGTTTGGAGGGGTTTTTTTTCAGTTTTAGGAATTACTTTCTATCAAAACCCAAAAGACCTGCTATACTTAATGTATAATTTGCACTCTTCTATTCACAGAAGCTTATCGTTTGAATCTCTTGATTATTGCCTCATACAGCTTGATAAATGCAATATATCTATCTTCCTTTAATTACAAGTTCATGAGTCCCTTGCTGATTTGCCTTTTATGATAACTGTTTGACCATGGTGGCACAGGAGAGAGATGAAGAATGAGAGAGAGACTGTTAGAGGAATTGAATTTGAGATTAGAATTTGGCACTGGGCTGCAAGTTTAAGTGTATGATGATTAGGCACCATATTAAGAGGTAGCTATGCAATGACACAGTTTATTCCTGTTTTCATATAGTGCAAGCTACAGGTAAGTGATGCTAGCTTAGGGGGAAATATAGTTCTCCTACCTCACCTCTGCAAGCATAAATACGTGCTGAGGAATACTCTTCTGTTATGCATGTGTTCTTGTAGAAGCTGGAAGAATGCTTGCAGGCAGCCTTGCTTTGAGAAGTAATAATATTTGTATATCTGAAGTTGTACAATGACAAGTGTTGTTATACTTCCATCATACACTGCTCAAGATCAGAGTTTCACGCGCTGGCCTGAAATGTAATTGTACATTGAAAACCTTATGAAACTCTCAAGATGTAGAGCCTTTGTATTAACTATGGACGTCCTTATTTTGGTTTATTGCTTCTGTTGAGAGTACAGATGAAGATTCAGGTAAGAACAAGTCATTGTGCAGTGCATCAAACCCCTGAATTATCACGTGGTTTCTGTGCAACTTATGAACAAGGGTAAATGCCTGTAAGTGGAGTCTATAAAAGCAAGGCACCTGCTGGCTACCCGTGATCTTTTTCCCATTCTCTGTCTGAATTGGTTTGGTATGACTATGCCTGAATGAAAAGGAAGGCTTTTGGACTGTGGGAGACCTTAGTTATATATATCCTGGGGACTGAGTGGTAGTTCAAGACAAGCTTTATTTGGGAAACAGCTGTCAGTATTTCTAAAGCTGGTCAGTAGGTATATTTACTTTAAAAAACACTCTCTTACTCCAAAGTTAATGTTGTGACTCTGTCTATTGATGTTCTCTGGTTAACGTGTTGCGAACTGGTTTCCTTTTGGATGGAGCAGACCTAGATGCGCACTGTCACAATAACTAATGTACCACAGGAGTTAATGGGCACCTAGTCCCTGGGAGCGTGCTGATAGGAAAGTAGGTAGCTACTTTGAAATAAAAAGTCTTTGTTTCCACCTGTAAGTCTGCTTTTATTGGACTGTGGTATTTGCTAACATAGTTGTAATAAAGGATGCCAGTGCTGCCATTGGAGTTCAGGACTCCGACCCTTGGAAAACCCTCAACTAGAACAATTCACCTAGAGTCCAAGGAGACTTTCACAATCGCTTTCTCATATGACAGCATCTCTTGAATTGGATCTGGCAGTGAAACTTCTAGATATCACATGGGGGCACCCATGTTGGTACCCAGAGGACTCAAACAGGATTATTCTCAACTAGTTTTAGACATCTACTATATAAAGATTTGTCTGCAATAGCTGATCTATTGAAAGTTTGTGCAGTGAAAATAAATTCATTGGGATGCGATTTGATCTATTTTAGATGCCTGCTCTAGAATTAAATTAATTGTTTCCAAGTTGTACCTGTTTCTTCTCCCTGACTTCAAAAAAAGCCACACACACACCCTGCAAAAAAACCCCAAAAACCTAGGTTAAGCAGCTTATAGTCAGCTACAATGATCTACAAAATAGGTTTCTTAAATTCATGTGTTTCTGAGATTGAAATCAGTTATGTTCCTTATGTTCCTTACTGATGCAGAGTATCACAGAATCGCAAGGGTTGGAAGGGACCTCAGGAGATCATCCAGTCCAACCCCCCTGCTAAAGGAGGTTCTCCTAGAGCAATCTACACAGGACTTCATCCAGGCGGGCTTTGAATATCTCCAGAGAAGGAGACTCCACAACCTCCTTGGGCAGCCTGTTCCAGTGCTCTGTCACCCTTAGAGTAAAGAAGTTTTTCCTCATATTCAACTGAAACCTCTTATGTTTCAGTTTGCACCCGTTGCCCCTAGTCCTGTCGCTGGACACCACTGCAAACAGACTGCTTCCATCCTCGTGACTTCTGCCCTTAAGATATTTGTATGTGTTGATAAGGTCCCCTCTCAGTCTTCTCTTCTTCAGGCTGAACAAGCCCAACTCTCTCAGCCTTTCCTCGTAGGGGAGGTGCTCCAGTCCCTTTATCATCCTAGTAGCTCTCCTCTGGACTCTTTCTAGGAGTTCCTCATCTTTCTTGAACTGGGGAGCCCAGAACTAGACACAGTACTCCAGGTGGGGTCTCACCAGGGCAGAGTAGAGGGGGAGGATAACCTCCCTCGCCCTGCTGGCCACACTCCTCTTAATACACCCCAGGATACCATTGGCCTTCTTGGCAACGAGGGCACACTGCTGGCTCATGGTCAGCTTGTTGTCTACCAGGACTCCCAGGTCCCTCTCAGCAGAGCTGCTTTCCAGCAGGTCAGCCCCCAGCCTGTACTGGTGCATGGGGTTTGACCTCCCCAGGTGCAGCACTTGACACTTGCCCTTGTTGAACTTCATCAGGTTCCTCTCTGCCCAACTCTCCAGTCTGTCCAGGTCCCGCTGAGTAAAAGGTAGCTGCTCCAGAGTTCGTTTTGGGGATATAAACTTCCAATTTGAGCAGTACAAGGACAAGCATTCAAGGTCCTCCATGGGTGGAATTCGAAATCTGTGTCCCGAAGTACTTGCAATGTAAGACAGGAGTCCTATAAATGCGCGCCCTGCTTGCTATTTTATGTTGTTGGGATTAAATAGAAGTTTTACTCTGTTTGGTCAGTAAAACATCTCTTAAGAGCTTACTTTCCAAATTTATTTGAGCTGAATCTCCATAAGTGTTATGTTTCCATTTACAGAACGTACTGTTGTATTTTCTGAGCGTGTTTCATTCTGAGAAACATGAGGTAACAACACTTCTGCTGGTCTCTTGATTTCATGGCCTCATGTTTCTCAAGCAGGTGTTTGTTTGTATGCTGGAATTACTCATGTAAATTGATTACCAAATCACTTCTTCACAGAATATTGGGAACAAGTGTGTTACTGTAGCAGGAAATGAGTCAACATTTACAAAGATACTGAAATACTGTTTCAACATATTGTGTTAAATCCTCAGCAACAATAATACTGCATTACTTGGCACTTGCAGTCTTTGGGTCAGGGGCCAATGTCTGATGTTGGTCTGTACAATACATTTACATCATAGAAGTAGGAAACAAAGTGATTGCATCATTTATAATTCTTCTTAAAGGTATTTGTGAAAATTGAGTGAAGTGCTATAGCAGCTAAAATAGCCTTTAGGGTTTACTAGTTGTAGTTAAGAATGTGTGAACTGTGTTTTCATTCCAAACTTCTGGTTTGTTTGCTCATGAAATTCTGTAACGTTTTGCTCTTCATGCCGGCTTTTTCCAGTCATCTTTCTTGCCTGAAGGTGGTTCTGGTGGTATTTTATTGTGGATTTGTAGCAACAGTAACATTTCTGCCATTTTTAAGTGTATGAAAGTTAGGGGAAAAGCCTTTTACCTTCAGTGACTCTTTGTATCTGTGTTTAAAGTGCTCTGCTAGCCAGTGAGGCTGGAGATAGAAAGCTGAAATAGCCCTTACTGTGGAAAAGCAGATTTCAGTGTTCTGGTGAAAACTGGGTTTAGTTTGAGCAAATGAGGAGGAAACTGCAAAAATACACACATGCAGTTTTTCTGTATTTTAAATAACCACTTTAATGTGATTTTTATCGTAAAATATCCTCAAATAACTGTGGATATTAACCAAGGAGTTTGCAATGGAAAAGCTGTCAGTTTTATATCCCAAATAGCATACTCAAATATTGAGCAATAGCTGTTTGCTTACAGTGTTTCCGTAGTTCTTATTTTATCAGTGTCAAATAGATCACTACGTTTTCAATATGTAGCTGAATGCAACGAGGCAACTAAACTTTGTACAAGAGGGAAAACTAATATGCATTACATCATATCTAATTTTCATGTGAGTTTGCATGTATGTAGCTCTTTCTGAGCTAGAAAAATGAGCTTTATTTATTTTTTGTGGGCTTCAAATACAATTTTTTGTTAGAATTTTTCACTGGAGAAATATTGCAGCCTTTCACTAGTTGTACAGTATCTCCAAATCTTCCTGAATGGTACCTAAAGCTGATAGCAACAAGGCTGTAAAAATTCACTTCATGTGACTGATGTGAATTCAGTCCCTGTGGTAATGATCTTAAACTTTTGGCTCTTTGGTATCAAGGGAATTGTAGTGCCAATGTTAGTCAATTGTTGGAACAAATATAGTGATATTAGAAGATACACATTGATGTTCTGAAAGCTGGTATTTTTTATTTTGTGCAGTGCATTGATAAAAGATATATTACTTATGTTCTTAAAAATCCATGCTATGAAAAAATCAAAATCAGTCTTGTACAGGCACAGTTCATCTACTGTCTGAGATTTCTTGTCTATGATCAATGGTCTGTTTTGGTGGTTTTTTTGAAATGTAGAGGTGAGAACTGAATTAGTGAAAGAAGCGTTGTTTATGGTCTCTGTCCTGGGGGTTCCAGTTCTGTCCTGGGGGTTCTGATAGCACCTCTGACAGTAACTTTTTTTTTTTAAATGCACTAGCTTTCTATGTATCACACTAATATGTGTGTTTAATTAAAAAAAAGGATCAAATGATGAAATACTGTTTTATGTATTACCCAGACCTTTTGATAACAAACTTTTTTTCAGGTGTAGGAGAAGGCATGGGGAATGGGAGTGGAACTGGCCCAAAATGTTCTGTAGAAATAGAGGAGTGTGTTATAAGGCAACATCATCATTGCTGACCTACAACTGAATACCCATTGCCTTTTATTAACTTCAAGAGGAAATGGAGGCATTTCCAAATGCCACCAAAAATAAAGAATATGAATTGATTGATACAGTATTTTGAAGAATAGAGTGCAAACTGTTAATGAGCTGTAGTCACTGCCTTCTCTAAGAAAGGCAAGTTGCTTTAATCAGAAAGGTCATGCATGTCAGATAGCATTATTGTTTCCTGTGTTAGCTTGACTCTACCTCAGTCTGGGGGAATTAAGATTTCACTGAACATTACTAATAGTTAAGACACACGTCTGGGGATGTGGATGCTACTGCATTCAGCTCTGCTGAAATTTCACTTTTGATTTATTGGCGTTGCTGTTAAATACTGCTTAAATACAACCAGCTTATATGTGTCACTGAAACCCCCAGAGTCATGCAAGTGTTAAATTTATAGCACAGAAAATAGCTCGGGGATCAGTGAAGCACAGCTAGTTCCAGCTTGGGTTTGAATGCTAAGAGCACCTTCATCATCCCCAAGGTTCAAGTGATGTAGTCATATTTCTTAGATATGCTGGAAGGAAAATGGAAGGGTTGTGGTTCAATTAGTCTGAGACTCAATTCATTTGGGAATTATCTGTAGATAACAATTCTCTGCAGGTGTTCAGGCCCTCCTAGAGGTTTTCTACTTATTCAGTGATCTAGGGGGTTACAGAACCACCTGTTTGGAGCAAGTGTCCCAAAGACAGTGTAAATACGGACTTTGCTGCCCCTCCCCT
>NW_009260616.1:6076768-6094835 GCF_000687185.1 Egretta garzetta
GGCCTTTGCTCCCCCCCCCCCCCCCCCCCCCCAGTTATGTTCTTCATTTTTGTAGATGTGTAAGCTGGATCATGGCTAGCAACTTGTAGTCACTGCATAAAAAAAAAAAAAAAAAATCAGTGCAAGTATAGGCAGATACGCTCAAGTCTATCTTTAGTGTAAAACATTAATACATTAAGCCTTCTTGACACACCTTTGTAGTATACAGTCCAACCCTGCATCAAACAAGTTTGCAGTTTTCAGTGGAGTGCTGATTGAGGACTTACTGAGCAAGTTTCCCTTTTTACAAGACAAGTGGTTATCTGGATGAATTCCCCACTCCTCGGTGTCAGCAAATGATTCAGGTTTGCTACTCTTTGCTATCCAGTCAGTCTGATTTTTGTCATCCAAGTCATGCACTAGGATAGAATCCCCCTAATTTGGGTGGTTGTTGCTCCAACCTAGGATTTCTTAGGCAACCTGAAGGGCTTTTCTGGAACAGGAGATCGTGGTTTCTCTCAGTTCTGGTATACATCTCTATTGCCTTGTTTCCTGACTCCTGAGTGTGCTGACCAGCCACAGCATTCCTGAAAGCAGTGTCACGTTACTTCTGTTCTTTGCTAGTATTATGGAGGAAATGGTCAAATTGAAAAAATGTTTTCTAAACAGTATTTCACAACAAAATCTTCTGAATAACAGAAAGTGATCTGCAGGATGATCCAAGGTAATATACCTTTATTTTTTTTGTCATATTTGGGAGTTTTCTTTCCTATTATTATTTTGTTATACATGTGTATGCAATTAAAAAAAAACCACAACAACAACAAAACCAAAACCCAACAACCTGATATGTTTATCTATTAGGAGTTGACAAAACTGGTTGCGTCCCTAAACCGGGAAATGAAAGAATGTGATGCGGTGGGGGGAAAAACCCTACCCAACATTCATCAAACCTGAAGGCTTTGGGGGAAATATATCCTGGTGAGTGTTTCACCAGTGCTGGCCAGGCTATCTGCCTGCAAGCTCCTCTAGCCAGAGCAGCAAGGAATCTGTGAGGTCCCACAGGAATCCCCGTCCTAGGAGAAACAGTGCTGTTGCTGCCTCAATGCTGTCGACCTGCAGTAATGCTGGACTGTATAGAAAGTCCTTTATTGCAGCTTGAGTGGGAAGGAGGATGGTCATCTTGTATATAGATATAGCAGACACATATAACTCTCTGGAAGGAAAAGAAGGGGCAGAAAAAAATAGGTGAAAATATACTTCTCATTATTACTGCTGTAAGATTCTGCTCAGTGACTGCATGAAAGGCTGATAAAGGGTGACATGGGAAATGATCGCTTTCAGAAATTGCATGGCCAGCTTGCCATGTTGATTCTTTTCATTGCCTGGGAAAGACTGTGCACTTCTTTATTCTTAAATTGGTGATGCTTTCTGCACTTTGATTCACTTGAGTGAAAATGAGGCTTCCTTTGATTTTTATTTTTTATTTATTTTTTAATCTTAAGGTTTCTTTTGCTCCCCTACCTAAGACCTTTCTTCAAGTCCACTAAGAGTTGAATGTTTCTGACTCCACTCTTGAAACCCAGGTTATAGAATCCAGTTTGGTGGTACAGGAAATAAGATGAATGTCCAGATACCTGAAAAAAAATCAAGTTTAGGACAGGGTCTGTGCAACTGCATAGGAGGACCTTATGTATGCACACCAAGCACTTATTAGAAATCATGCAAATTGATACGTCCTTTACCTGTGGGACCTATTGTGCCGAAGCAAGGTGAGCATCTAAAAATTAGTGACCTTGCATTCAGCATCACTTTTTAAATAGAAAAGCATTGGTCAGCACTTCTTGCCATAGCCTCTGCCTCTGCAAAGGCTGTGGAGAATACATTTCAGAGGTAGGACTGTGCTCAGCAAGGTAAGTGTGGAATGACCAGGAATACAGCATCTTTCCCCTCAAGAGCTACAATATCATACAGGAAGGCTAGTACACTTTTCCTGTTGTGCACTGTGTCTTCCACTCTTATATAAAGGTATTCTCAAGTATGTTTGGATACTCAGCCAAGATGGTTTTCCTCCATTTTAAAAGTATTTTCTTATCTGAGAAATTTACAGCAATAAATGGAGATCTATATGCCCTATACAAACTATTTTTCATCTCTTTTCATCTTCTCCAAGAAAGATGGGGAAGTACCTGTGCAGCCGCTAATTACAAAGTGATTAAAATAGACTTCACAATAAAAAAGGAAGCTCAGCACTACTTTTTCAAGGCAAAACAGATAAAGAAGCAGACTATATTAGAAATTACAGGCCAACTGAGAATGGCAGCAGCAACAATAAAAAAGCAGGGCCAGCACACATTGTCATAATTTTTTTGGATGGCCAAGAGGCAACGCCATCTTTGTGTGCTGCAATCTCAACGCAGGGGCTGTGCGCATAAGATGTGACAACTCTGATTTCCTCAAAACACCAACAGTGTTTTAGCATCTGTCAGCTCATTCCTGTTTGTGATGTGACTGAGCTCTTCACCAAAGGAAAGCTAGGAAATATCTACAGTAACACTGCCCAAGTCTATCCCTCCCTAATTGGTTTTTAATTCTGAAGAAGAGAACAAGAAAAGCCATACCAGCAAGTATGGTTATAGGTTAATTTTTGGAAGGTGAAACTTTAAATCATACTCTGGCAGAGTGAAAACTTGAAGCTTCCCAGTATAAATGCTCTAGATCGTGAAGAAAAAAGAAGAAATTGTAAACCTTTTCCTCATGATGTCTTGTATAAGAGTGGCCTGGCTTAAATGCTTGATGAAGGAGAAGACTGAAGTTTAGAAATAGTCAAACTTTTTTTTTTTTTAAATTTTGCCTTTATTTGTGCTGTATTTTATAAGGGCCTGGTGATTAAACCAGGGCATGCTATTCAATAGCATTTCAAACAGTCTGATTCTCACCTTTGCAAGAGAGGTGCCAAAATGTCACTGTTTAAATTTATGTAGCCCTGTAGTCTGGTGAGGCAGAGAGGAGTAAAAGCAGAATTTTACAAGTTGCCTGAGAACTTCCCTCAGGGCACCTGAGGTGCTACAAGTCAGATTAAACTTGTCCTAGAAATTAAAACCCTGAACCTGATACTTGTGCTAACACCTACTCAGTCTTGTACCCATGTAACAGAAGTGATTAGGAATGCGATTTATTTAAAATGTAGTTGTCCTCTCATGTCCTCTGTCTTCAGTGCAGCTATCAATAATATATAGGTGCTTATTCCAGTGGATCATGATCCCTTTTTTCAAAGCTTAAATAGTTACTTTTCTGATTTCCTCTCATGTCTTTAATTGTCTGTACTGTACGAGTTGTACTTCATTACAGTAAAAAGGTAATGCTAATGCTAATTCTGTAAGCAAAAGCCCTATATTCCCACTCAAGCATTGTTAAAGTATGCTAAATTAAATTTGCATCCCTCTCATTACTCCTTCTATCAGACTTGTCCAGGGCAGCCTTGGTACAAACGTGGTACCAAGGTTGCTCCTGGTGACCTGAGCATGGAGAGCTCTTAGTGCTTCGCTTGCCCTCTAGTGGCATTTTAATGGCTGGGGATGCCCGTTGGGTTTCACTGCCGACATCCCTAATCGTGGGTATGTTTAGTCAATGAAGATGCAAACTCAAGAGGTTTTGTTAGCAGAACATCTTCATTTGGCATTGTGTTTGAAACTGGAATCTATAAGGTAAAGGTTATAGTACAAATGCAAAGAGCTTCCTGGTCTTGCACATGTCCAAGAAATTGCTTTGGTTGCAAGGAGGAAAGCTGGTCTTCCAAATGAAGTAAGTTACTCTGTTTATGGGAATGCTCAACACAGTAGAGGCAGAAAATTATAATTGAAAGTGATATGAACATTGTCTCATTCTTGTGTTGCTAGAAGAGTTCTTTAATTTTATATAAGTAACAGATTTTTTTAATTGACATTTTCACTTCAGTGATTTCTGTAGAATAATGTTAATTACAATTCATTAGCTGTTTTTAATTTAAAGATGTAATGAAATGCTAATTTACTTTGCATCTCAGAAAATTCCCTTAGCTTAGTCACAAAAGATATAAATATTTGTTGATTTGCCTTAACATAGTAACCTTTTTCTCTAAATTGTGTTTTGGGATGCTTGATAGCTAAAACTATCTTCTGCTACCCACACTTAAAACTTTGTCTGCAGCAAGATAGTTACACCCTGTTTTCTAGAACAATGATCAAAATGCCTGTTTAGATTGCAATCCTGCAGCGGAATATCATTCATTGCTCTTACGTAAGAAAGTCAGCTGCAGAATAATGCCTGCTGTTCATTGCCTTTTGGCACTAGGTACCTTTTGCTACTGATAACTATTGTTGTCCCTCAATTACTTCGTTATGAGCTGTGATGTTCACTGTGCAAGTTTGAAGTAGTCTTTTTTCTTTTTTTTTTTTTTTTTAAAGTTCAGTTAGGTTTACCAAACTTCACTGTAAAATCAACTTTGTCGAGATTGTCCTGCTCCCTTCTCTGACCAGCACAAATGATGGTCTGTGCATGGGTAAGGCATATTCTTATGGACCTTTGTTCAAATAAGTATTTCTCAAACAAAATGATCAATTTCAAGATATTTTCAGCCTGGTTTTTTTCTGCAAGTTCTTGTAATTTTACAATTAAGCATGTGATCAGATGATCGGGGGGTTTGGAACCATTTTTATGATAAAAATGTAGTATATTTTCTTCTTCTGATATAGTGATTTTAGACATAATGGACATGGCAGCATTTTCAGTCTTGAGCTTTTAAGTTGATAGAGTATCATTAGGAACTATTTCATTCATGTTGACACTTGAAAATGATCTACATTCACCATGCATTAGCATAAAGTAAAAAGAATTGGATGCTTTTGTGCTAGTTAATTACATACAGAATATCAAACCTGGAAAAAAAAAAAAGCCTCTAAACACTTGCATGCTGAAGTAAATTCATTTAGCTTTATTAGATGTTTGCTAAAAGTGCAAGTGAAGGGTAGAGTGCCTATACAGCAGGGAATGGGTAATCTGTGAACAAGAGAGTGGAAGCGCAGGTGGCAGTCCCTGAGCTATATTCAGGAGTTCATACTATCGCAGAAGACCTGTATGTTGGACTCTTGCATAGGCCTTCTCCTCTGCCTGCTGGAACAGTCTTGCTAAAGTGCAATAGCCGACTGAAATGCTGGTGAATTTGTGACTTAGTATGACTGGCCAATGCTCCAATGATGGCAAACACTAATCTGGCAAGAACCTCAAAGGTGTACCAAGCTTGCTTGTGGCCACCAAAGTTGTTTGTTTGGTTTTTTTAGGATGGATACTATGATTGTGCCTGTATTAAAATTAATTTCCTAGTCTTTGGAATGACAACATGTGTATCATTAAAATGTTTACATGCTTTCAGGTGCTCCTTTTGCCTGTAACAGCTAGCATGCTCAAGTTTGGGAGGCTTTTGTGTGTGTGTACGATTTGGGAGATGCCTGGATGAACATTCCCAATGTGCAGTTTGCATGCAGTCACCCTGTTGCAGTAAGCCAGGAGTTTATTGGGTGGGTTGCTCTGTGCCAGTGGTCCTTGGTATCCAGGAATGAGTAGCGTGTTGCTTTACTAATATGGATATAGCCAATAAGAACCTCATCATATTTTCTGTGATATTAGTTAGTAGCTCATTAGTTTGAGATGGGTAAGGATGAAACCACAACTTGGTGATGTTGATCTTTCCTCTGTAGAGGCTCAAAGGAAGAAAGCGCAGCAGAGCTGTGTTTAATTTCCCTGCCTGCACTGGAGAAGGGAGCAGTATTTCCATGTCATTTCAGGAGAAATACGCGTATACTTCAGGAAATAATGGGGAAAGCATAGTGAAACAGAAATATCTCTTTTGCAGCTGATGTATTCTTATTTATGCACTCGAAACACAAGACTTGATATCAATTCCAGTATTTTGGTTAGTGTCGGGTAGCTAGCATGCTAACTAGGGACTCCTTTTAAAACCTGAATAACAAAAATGTCCACTTTCTTTTTGAGTCTGCTCAATTTTTTTTGATTATTTGTAACCAGGATGAGAGGTGACAACAGACTATCTAAGTTTACCTACTGAAGGATTTTTGGGCCTTTGTTAGTCACCAGCAGCAGGCTGCCTGACTCCTGAACCTTGAAACCTTCAGTCACTTGTCAGCTTCTGGGTTACTATGAAGCTATAAAACCGTAGGTGCTTCAGATAAGCATTCCCATTGCTTCGTAGAAGTGAACTAGATAACTTTTTGTAATGATGGGGATTTAATGTTTATCCTGTGTGAAGCCTGAATTGTTCCTAGTGAATATACTTGTATACATGTTCTCCAAGCTTTGTTTTTTGTTCTTTGTTTTGATCAGATCACCTCTCCTTCTGAACAGTAGGTGATGTTTACCTGTGAGATCAAGTGTTCCCACAAACCCAGCTTCTCCTGTAAATTGAGAAACTAATATGGAAACTTAATGAACTTGCATTTTTTTGTTTTGCTTTCAAAGGCTGTTGTATGCTTGATTCATAAATAAAAATTAATTTACATGCTATACTGTTAAATTAGTCTTTGAAAAGAACAGGAAGATCAGTGCAGAAAAATGCTTTATGGTATTGCATATCATAAAGCTATTTTGTCTGAACGATATAGTACTCCCATATGTCCCCCTTTTTCAGATATCTTGCCTTTTGTTGCATAAGGCACAATACTGAGTAAGACTTAATACTGAGAAGGGCAAAGAGATGTATGGTATGTAGGAACTGAAAACCCAACTAGAATGATTTATAATGACCTTTTTGCCACTCCTGTTATCATTTGAGGAATATGACAGCCTTTTTTTCAGCTTAGTTAAAAGGAGATACTTCTTGGAAATCTTTATTGCCCCTCCCTTTAACTAAGCTGAAAGCAAGCTGGAGTCAAAGGTAATGGGTGAACCCTATCTGTTAAAAGGAGGAGGCTCCTATTTAAACTTGTGAAGGTTTATTAATAGACAGGGGACTGACATTTATCCATTCTGAAGAACTGAGCAGAACTTTTATTCAATTACATAATCATTTGTGAGTCAAGACTAAATCTACCAGTTTTAAGTATGTGCACAGGAAGGTTATACAGTTGAAAAGTAGTTTCAAGGTGTTGGTTTAAAATGTGTGGCTCAGTGTAGCACTGATTATGTTCTCCCACATCCACGTTGTGTTCCTTCTGCTAAAGTACATCTGTATTTCAGTCTTCGTAGGCATAGCTAGGATAGCAATAACAATGCAGCAAAGTTAGGTAGGTGTTACAGTCCTTACAGAAGACCTTGATTAAACATGATAGCCAGCCCAAAGCAGCCCTCTTAATTGCTGTAGTTGCACCAATGTCAGTGTCTGCTTGGCTGGGTAAGAGTTAGCATATCTGCCTGAGCTGTAACTGCATGTTGGTTACCGTGTTGAAGTATTCTCAAGCAGCTGGATCATTGGAAAAATACCTCTTCTATTTATTTTCAAAGCTCCCAATACAGGGACTTCTTGGTAATAGGCAGGTTTACGGAAAAGCATATATTTACTAATAATAGAAAGATATTAAAAAGATATTAAAATAGCAGAACTCCTAACCTGACTTACTAGCTTCAAGCAAATAGTTTCCATAAAATGTTGCATATAAACTTACTTTTGGAGGGGCTTTGAAGTTGGCATGTGATTCATTCATATCCATGTATAACTTGCATGGGTTTTTTATACGGTATCAACGTCAATCTGTTAGATTCTTTCTTCTGCTTATGAGTTGACCTGACTGATTTCAGTAGTAGACATAAACAGAATCATATGATCCCAGGGTATGTATATCTGATTATAGCAAATCAAGTCCAATTAGAAAGCAACAGAAGCTCAGATCATAATGACAAGGGAAAGGTGAAGCTATACTAAGTCTAACCAAAAGTCTGCCTGGAATAAATAGCCCAGCCATAAAAATGTGCACAGGATTCCAGAAACTAATGATGCTTTTTCAAAGGAGAGCTTTGGAAGGAGGGGATGGCAGAGTGTGGAGAGACTACATAGAATCAGGTAACAGTTTATGGGGAAGGTCAAATTGTCCTTAGCTGTCAAAGCTCATCACTTCATCCTGCCATGCAAAGTTCTAATAGCTTTTGCACTTGAGGGGATAACAATTGTACTATTTCTTTTGAAGAAACAGGAAAGCATCAGATCCAGTGAAAGTAAGCCTGAGAGGATGCATATGACTCTTACCCTGATTATAAATAAAATACAATTGGAAGAAGATAATCCATTACGATCCAAAGATCAGAGGAGATTGGTGGAGATTTCTCAAAGGGATGGTCACAAAGAGTAATTTTAGCCTATTGAGTTGAATCTCCCTAGATTGCCTATTTGACTGATGCAAGGAGGGGAAAGAGAAAGTTTTAAAAGATTTGTTTCAGTAGGCCAAAGTTAGCCTTCTGTGATGAATAACTTCCTCTGTCTCCTCTGGGAAGTCTCTAACAGGTAAAACACCGAAACCAAGAAAGGGGGATGACTGGTAAACTCCATTCGCATGGACAGCCTCCAGTACTGCTACTTAGGCCATCAAAACTCATACAGGATTTTCAGCAGGGCCTCTGGCAGACAATGGGTAACAAACACCTTTCCTTCAGAAACAGTTATTTCTTCACCGTGCCCTGGAGCAACCTTTCTTACCTTCCTAGCATTAACATCGTACATTGCCACTGCAAAGCAGCAGCTTTGAAGGTAAATGGGCAAGAAGCCCAGCTAAGTTGGAAAGAAAGGAAGACCATGGTATTGTAATACACACTGAATAGTCTGATTTGGAGGGATGGAGGTCCTACTTGTTTTGTATCCTGTAGTCAGGGTACGGAAACAAAATCTCCACTGTATAAATAATACTTGGCTATAATGAATAAATGCATATATTGATATTTGGAGAATGTCCTGAGAAGAAAACTAATTATCTAAAATATTTCAGGTAAACCATGAAATGAAATACAGCATATGGCCAGCCCTGTGGGAATTTCTCTTGACCCTTTGGTAAAACCTAGATTGTCCGTTACTTCTGTGCCAATTTATAAAGCATGGCACCTGACTGCATTGTAAGTTTAAAATAATTTTAAATATTTGTCTGAACAGGTTTCTTGTTATAGCTTTGTTCATAGTCTGTGTTCTGAGTCCGGTGAAGTAAAGATAAACAGGTAGAGAGAACTCTGTTTTCTTGAGTGGTCTCCACAAACTATTATTAAAAAAAAAAAAAATAATAATAAAAATATGCTTAAACAGTGTTACTTTTAATCTTCTTCTCTTTAAGTCTTCCTTCACCCACCCCCTTAATTTGTGGTTATATATTTACAACGCATCTTAAAATCTGCATAGTAAGAGGGGTTTCTTGTATATGTTTTACTGCTGAGGATTCAGAGTTTAGTCACTTTTAAGACTTGAAAGCATTTCAGTTTCTGAGATGTAAATAATGTTAGTGTTTTCACACCCACTATTTAAATAGGTTTAACAACCACACCATCAAAACTGCAGTTACAATGGCATTTAATAGAGGCTTCACATAAGATGAGACTTTTATTTTCAGTTCTCTCATAAATTAGCTTTTATCTATCATCTGATTCTGCATCTCCAGGGAAGTCTCTACAGAGTTTGGCTCCCTCAAGAAAGAAAACGTGGGTTTTGAGGGTTTTCTTCTGTGTTAAACTAGATTCTCTAGTCATCAGAGTTATTGCAGGACATCACAGGTCTTGTCCCCTCATAGGAGTTAAGATAAATGAAAGGACAGAGGTGAAGATTAGGAGAAGCAGGACAGCTCTTATTTATTTTTTTTTTTTTAACATCACAAATGAAACGAGACTTCAAAGAAGTGGAAAACCAACATTTAATTAACATGAGGCTGGTACATAGCAATTGCTAGCTGTTAGTCTGAGTAATTAACAGTTAACCAGATATAAAATCTGCATTATGTAGTAATCCAGTTTGAAATACATGAAAAAAATTGGAGCAGTCACAAGGTTTGAAGACACACAAACCAAAACAGTAACCTTTTCCTAATGGTAGTATAATTCATTAGCAAAATACTACTATATCTGCATTTCATTTATGCTTATTTAGGAAGTATCAACTTGGTAGTTTGTGGTTTTTTTTTTTTTTTAGCCTTTTATCCATGACTAGGTAGAATTTGAAGTGTAATTCAATATGCTTAAAAAAGCAAAACAACTGTATATAGCTATACTCCTCTGCAAAATCAACAACGAAGACTTCCTAGAAAACAAGAATAGAATTGATGCTGGCATTTGTTTTTTTCTCTCCAAATGTCATGAAGTTCAATAATATACACCCTGAGAAATCAAGTAGGAATGTATATTGGGGGAAGATAGCAGAATAAACAGTTTCTAAGAGGCATTAAGGTCAGACCCACAAAAAAGGCCCAATTGAGATGGGAACGTAAGTGTCCTCTGAACACAATAGCTGCAACAGCTTTTGAGGGCCAGCTAGTATGTCCAAACTCTAGCAAAGCCATTAGCTGAAAGGACAAACACATGCATTTTTAATGTGCCTCATTTGGATCCTTCACATTCTGGACAGTGTTTCTGCCTCCCTGAAAATAGTTTATGAAGCTATTATGGCATTTTGTTTAAGAACATCGTTTCTGCTTGGAGAGAAGCTTCTGAATAGATTGAGAACATTGTTCAAGCCTTTTTAAGATGCTGCAGGTAATGGAAGTCCAAAGCAGGAACTTCAAAAAGTATGCAGATAACTCTGCATGAGTTATCTCCCTGAAAAGAGAAGTCTTTCATTACTTTTGCAGCTGTGTGTGTACGTTGTGTTTATTTTTGCTGAATGCCTTTGTCATTGCATAATGTTATTTTAACACACTTTGCAGTGGTCGAGCGGGGTGGGAAGAAGTGCAGCCCTCTTTTTACCATCTCTGAACATTTTTAGAAATGAGAAAATAGCAATCTCTGAATATATTCATCATAGCAGACAAAATCTTTACCCTTCTGAGGTAAATAGAAACTTATGAAGATTACAATATGTCATGGTTTAACCCCAGCCAGCAACTAAGCACCACAGAGCTGCTCGCTCGCTCCCCCTTGGTGGGATGGGAGAGAGAACTGGAAGAGTAAAAGTGAGAAAACTTGTGCATTGAGATAAAGACAGTTTAATAGGTAGGGCAAAAAGCCACGCACGCAAGGAAAGCAAGGAATTCATTCACCACTTCCCATAGGCAGGCAGGTGCTCAGCCATCTCCAGGAAAGCAGGGCTTCATCACATGTAATGGGGACTTGGGAAGACAAGGCCACCACTCCCAACATCCCCCCCCCTTCCTTCTTCCCCCAGCTTTATATGCTGAGCACGATGCCATATGGTGTGGAATAGCCCTTTGGCCAGTTGGGGTCAGCTGTCCTGGCTGTGCCCCCTCCCAGCTTTTTGTGCACCTGGCAGAGCATGGGAAGCTGAAAAGTCCTTGACTGGTGTAAGCCCTGCTTAGCAACAACTAAAGTATTGGTGTGTTATCAACATTCTTCTAGTACTAAATCCAAAACACAGCACTATGCCAGCTACTAGGAAGAAAATTAACTCTATCTCAGCTGAAAGCAAGGCCCAATAGTATCAGGATTTGATTTTTAATTATCAGTACTTACAGTGTGTTCACACAGTGCTCTCCCAGTATAGACTATTAATTGCTTGCTGTCTTGAAAGTCTTTGTTCAATTATATCTACGAGAGAAGAGTTCCCTAGAGCAGCTGATATGCAATGAACTCTTTTGTAGAAGCTAACTAGTGTTGCCAAGGATTTCACTTATGCTATCAGGTCAGTTTTTTTAAAAAGGATCAAAACCCAGTGTGATAATCATGTTAGTATTTGGTGTTGAAATGGAGCTGAATGTATCTGAGAATCTTGGCCTGGGTTTGAGTTGCTAACTGTCTTGTGAATTGTATAGGTGAGAAAACTACCAAGGAGATGAATGATCTTTGGAAAGTAATGAAATGAACATTCAGTAAGAAGAAAAAATATCTGTACTGCCCAATTAAAAGTTTTTACTTCATTTGGAAAAAAGAATGTTTATCTGAAGAACGCTGAAAGAATCTTCACGAGTGAGAACATTCTCTATGCATAGCATTCAGTTTAATAATATTCTTATTTTTATAAAGACAAGAGACATGAAATCCCACCCTGATAAAGTGAAAGGGCATCTGTTAAATGTTTTGTAGGAAACTGGGGTTTTTTTTGCTTTAGGGCTTCAGCTTGTGCTTTCTGAAAAACAGAGGGAGGGGAGTGTTTGTTTTATTTTTTTTTTAGTGCTCTTATTTACTAGAATGTAAAAGAGAAGGAGAAATCAAACTTGTCTGAAAGACAAAATATAAAATTGCTTTTGATCTATTCCAATAACAGCTTTCTTTTTAGGAAATTGAATACTGATATCAAAAATGTGGAATCAATGAAACCTAGATATATGTGGACACCTGTATGTTCACACAAATGACCCAAGTGGTTACTCAAGTGCTAAATGAAAAGGAGAACATAAAATATTCCAGGCTGGAAGGTTAAAATATTAATGAATCATGAATTTCAACATCATGAGAGCTCTAAAAATATCTAGATGTTTTATTCAGGTTCTGTTAAAAGGATTTTAGGTGGAAAGTCACTTTCTTGCTTGCCTTTGGTGCTCTCAAAGTAACCATGGACATATATGTAATCATATACCATCTTCACAAAGCAACATCACACTCAAACCAATAAAGAGTCTTTGCTTGATGTTCCTGTTCCAAATAGGGTCTTCCGTTTTGGAGATGTGACTAGCTGTGGAGGCTTCCACAGTATAAAGTGTATTGGGATACAATGAGTTGGACATCTAGTGTTGAAACTTTTGTTATGACTTTGGGTTTTGTTTTTGCAAGAAGCACAGTAGTTGTGAGGGAACAGAGGAATAATGTCAAGGATCTCTGTTGGCAAGAGTTGACAGCCCCTGCAGATTTATACTGAATATGAATTCACAAGCCCACTGCAGATGAGAAGGTACATTCAGTTGGATTATAAATAGACTGTAGTTAGCTTTGAAATGCATCCATTTTATTCTGAGCTTCCAGCAAAGTCCTACAGATATGCAGCTCCAGTGAGAGCTCTAAAGTTAGTAATAAAGAGAAAATGACAAGGATTTTATTTGGAGTCTTCTGACAGCTGTGGAAGAAAAAGAAATCCATACATTGTTGTGGCTGGTTTGTGGTTTTTTTTTTTCCTACAAACAGTGAAGGAGTAGATAGATTAAAAAACAAAACCAAAACAACACACCCCCCCCAAAAAAAAAAAAAAAAAAAATAACCCACACCTTTCTGTTCTCAGGGAACAAGTCCTTGTTCAGAGAGAAATGTGGTCTGTGTGACTGGAAACGTATTCAGTTCTTAAACCCTTTTCTTCACTGTGTCCTTTCTTATGCTCAAATGCAGTAATCCCACACGTGCTCCAGAAGCAGCCAGGTGCTGTTCTTTTCTTGCACTTTGATGGAGATGGGCAGGCAAGACCTACGCTTTTGCTTTTCCTAGCAGAGCAAAGGTATAGACCCACGAGCTGGTACTCGCCTGAACACAGTGTTCAGTACAGGGCTTTTCAGGATGTTGGCAGTAAAGGCAGTACTGTGTGCTGCCCAGGCTGAATTAGTAAGCTTTGTCTTGTAGAAGGTGACTAGGATGACTTGGATCCAAGGCTAGCAGGGTCCCTGTTTGACTGGAGTATCTGCAGAGCAGACTATGGCACAGTGCAACCCTGTGCTAGGTGCAGCAGAAGCAGTACACCATCCTAAAGGGTTTACAACAGCAAGCATGTTACCCTTTGCATATTAAGGAATAATTCTATGTCCCCTGGCTACTACGTTTCTTCAGCATCTTTTTTAACTATGTATTTTGGTGACTGAGTGGACAGCATGTTTTTCTAACACATATCTCAAACGTGTGGGAAGTTTTGAATTCAGACGGTCATTTTTAGCTTTTTAGAATGTGACCGAAACAACCAATCTCTGTCCTATCATGAAACATGAGAAAGGGTAATATGTGTGTTTTCCTGCTAAATAAAATCAAAGCCCAGTCCTGCAGATTCTCCAAGTAATTTGATGTTGCATCAGGAGACAGATGGCAATAATAAACCAGCAGAGCGCTGAGTCTTCAGCTTGCATCAGGAGCTTGTTGGTCTCTTAATTGTCACCAGTTTTGGGACCTGTCTAACCATAAAATAGTCCTAGAGGGGATATAAGGGTGAAAAGCAATGGAATTATTGCCTTTACGTGGGGTGCAGAGGTCTTCAGCATACTGCTTTGCACAATTTATTTTCTGCACAAAAGCTATGATGGCTTTCCCAAACAGCCATATATGAGTGCTTGCACACTCTGAAATTTGTCTTTGCACAGGTAAGAGATAAAATGGATACAATATACAGTTTGATAATGCAGATAGTTTGCCAATGGAACAGAGAAAGGATCAGTTCGTGCAAATCTGGTAACCAGCCTAGGTCCTTCAGCTGCTGCGGAGGACCTGCAGTAGGTAAGCTGGTATATTCTTAGGTTGATACCACCTGACAAACTCTGGTTCTTGTGAGCTTTCTGCAATGCTGATGTCACGTAGGCATAAAGTAAAAACAGACACATCTTTTAATATGTAAAAAGGAGAGACTATAGCGGTGTTCCTCCTAAGAATTTGCATACTGTGTAACTGAGGCCAGTTTATTATGCCCCCTTTATTATCGCTTCTGTGTTGCTACTGGATTTCCATTGTAAAACTAGATAAATTAACTTGCTACACAACCCTTAAATTTTATGGTTGTGTTAGTACTTTTTGATGGAATTCTCAATCATAGTACTTCATTCGTGTTAGCTATGGGGTTTAAACACACTTTTATTGTTCCCAATTGCTTAGACCCCCAATTAAGAGCTTGTCAGCTTTCAGTTGCAACCCTACTTGCTAAGACATTCTAGGACTGAGCGTGGCAATCTTTTGGATGGCCTGTATTTTTCATGACAAGTGACTGCCCTCTGTCTTCTCTTAGTTTGAGCATGTGCATCATTACTAGAAAGTCAACCAGGCACTTCGAAAGCCAGTGCGGCATGTGCTGGTGGTGTTACAAGTTATGAGACCTGTTAGATCACTTGGCACTGTTCAGATTAGCTAGAATATTTAGGCAGAGCCAGGACTTAGCAAGGCAGTAAGAATTCTTATGTTCCCTAATATGTGTCCCTAATCAGCAGCAAGGCACTATCATCATGTACATGGCTGCCACTCGAGCAGAAATTTTTGGGTTGGTCCCACAGTTTTATCTACATCCAACAGATTATTTTTTTTGTTGTCGTTGGTTTTGCTCATAGTAGCTTTTGCAGCAGGTGTCTGAAAGATATGATTGTAATTAAATAAATAAAACCAACTTCATAATTGGAAAGGAATTTTTAAGTGTCGGATTGCTATTGGCATGCTTAAAAATTACTTGGTCTTCATAGATTCTTTTTTGTTTGTCCAAAACAAACTGAGAAATTTGCAGTTCTCTGGGTCATAAAATCCCACATCATTATATAAATCCAATTATTAGACTTGTTAGAAGAAAAGTAACATGAAACATTACAAATCTAATACTGAACAAAACCTAGGAATAATCATCTCTCTTCTTTCACCTCTCACTGCATTTTGAGCATTTTTCTTACTGTTCCTTAAGCTTCCAGGCACCATTTTCTTCCAAGGAGTCAGGTCTGCTTGCTCTCTCCTGGTGTTTATCAGTCTATGTTCTGGTGCTTGTCTCTCTGCTTGTCTCGTTCATAACAGATACCAGTGCTGGTGTGTTTTTTTTTCTTTTTTTAAAGGCAACTGCAATCATTGTATTTGAAATGTTTTGGGGCAATTTCAACTCTTTCATGCTAAAACAAGAATATTGTGTTCAGTTTTCTTATCGCAAAACACTGAGAACAAAACCATACAATTGTTGCAAAATATTCTGCCAGTCTGTACACAAGGTCATATTAACTTGAGAGCATGCTTCTTGTGATTATTTTCCAAAATTAATAACCATTTTCTCTTACATACTCATTTTTCCAGTGTGACTGTTCTAATGCCATTGTGCCACTGCTGAGGGTAGTGCACATTTACATAACAGCCTCCCTTGTTGAGTTTACTTTTCTGGAAGTTAGACAAAAAAATATTTTTTATATGTAAATTGAGCACATTTGGTCATTGAGATACAATAAGCATAGAGCATAATGATACCACTTTTATAGCCACATTTCAAAGAACAAGTACACTTCATCTTTTTGACCCCTTTGTTCTACTGCTGGAAACAGACGTTAGCTGCTGAATGAGCTTCGATAATGTCACATGCAAAGTTTTTTAATCAAGGACCCAAGAATCTTATTCCATTGAACAAAAATAATAACAGTTCTGCAGGAGGACTGAAGCTTGAAGATATTGGGTTTTTTCAGCTTTTGCAATAATTAATTGCAGCGAGCATCAAAGAGTTTCTGCTTTGCAGTTTGCAAGGAACTCTCGGCTATCATTCAAAGCAAGTACTGAATTGTATAGCTACATTGCAATAGCTGGCATGTAATGATGACGGATATTTTCTCTGTCAAAATATGTTTGCTTAGCTTTAGAAAATCTCCCCTCCTACTATGAAAAAAATCCTTTTTATTTTGGGGACCTTTCTTTGGTAGCATGCACAGCAAGACATTTGAAAGGAAGCAGATGTCCAGGGTGGGATGGAGAGTTAAAAATTCTGGTAGTGAGACTTCTTACTAGGATCTTGGGGCTCATACTTATGAACCTCAGACACTTTCCATATCATCCTAATACTGGATGGTCCAAAATCCCATTGCTCTGGCTATTGCTGGTATTTCTCTTATCAGTGTGTGGCTTATGAACAATATTTTGCATTTCTCATAATTTCCTCCCCCCTGCATGCATTTCCTTCTTGCCTTTTCTAACAGTCTCTCATCAAATGTGTAGAGAAACATCAGGAAGGACTAAGGGGGGGGGGGGGGGGGGGGAACCCCAAGCAACCAAACAAGAAAAAAACCACAAAACACAACCCCAAAACTGTAAGTATGGAGTAATTTGTTTTAGGATGCTACATAAGAAATAGAATTTAAGTTTAAGGCTTGGACCCTACTTAGCATCTATCATGTACTGTTTGTCTGTTATGTGTGTGTATAAATGCATATTTCTTATGTATGTACTATAGTAAGTTTTATATCAGTGATGTTAATTCTCAACCAATTTCTATTTAAAACTGAAAGACATACCTGTGAAGTTTTTGTTCTTTATTTTGCCCCTTTGCTCACGCAAACTGTACCCAGTCCTGTTCCCACCCAAGTAACTGAAATATGTAAGGCTCATATGCCTTTTTAGGTTACAGTTCCTCTGTATACATCATTACACTGTGTTGAATTTTGCATGGTAACATTGCATGGTTTGAACAAGGAGTTATCCATTGGACAGTCTAGGTGTCATCAACAGCCTTTGATACAAGGGCTTTAATCTATTTTGGTTTTCCTCTACCTCTAGTCAGTGACCCAAACATTCCTTCCAGAACGTTGTTTATTCTTTCTTTGGCCTAGGCAAAGTGTAACAGCTTCAGTGGGAAGCTGAAGCCCTGCCAAAGTAACCTGATGATATCAGCTCTTAAGTTCTCATATACTTTCTACTCATGAGCATGCTTATCTTTAAATGTGCAAGTTGCTTAAAGTGAGATTTTCTTTCAAGAAGGCTATTTCTGTAATTTGTCCATTTTATGCTGTTTCTTGTTAATTTTCACCATCTCTTCTCTGCCTTTGCCTCATAACCTGTTGCGTTTCCTATCATTACTGTGACTAGCCCAGAAGGCATGGCTTTCCTGGTTTCTTTGACGTGGTTTAAGAGATTGTAGAGACTGAGGGAGTGAAAACACAAAGCAAGCGAGAGAACTTATCTGATGGATTTAAATGTGTGAGAGAAAAGCTAGGTGGTCGATCAGTTCACTAGATCTTGCTTGTGCTCTAGTACGAGAGGATAATTTTATTGCCTGTTTTATTAATAAACAATTAACCTGACTGTATTTATTCAAAAATAGTTTTGATATATTTAACCT
>NW_009260616.1:6094854-6108444 GCF_000687185.1 Egretta garzetta
GGAATGCCTGAGCAAAGCATGTAGGATGTGTTCAGGATTGTTCTTTATATTTTTAAGCAATAGAGACAAAAAGGAAAAATGAGGAACAGTATCAATATCTGGGAAGTATAATTATAAAATTATGTAGCTAGATAATTATTCTGCACTGATCCTTGGGAAATAAACTTGGTGGTCAAAAGAACTTGTCTGGAAAAATTTATGAGCTGAATCACCCTGTTTTGTGTGGGTAGAACGTGGGACATCTTTTACTTCAAAATGACTGAAATATTCTGGAGGCCAGTTGTCAATTTTAGCCAAATGGAGATTTTGGCCTAAGGGGATGGCATGTAGGCAGCTCAGTCTGAGGTGTCTGAAGTAGTTACTGCTAAACCTAAGAAATCCTAAGTAGATATGTGGCAAAAAGCCTCTAGAACTGGGTTTTGTCTGCCCTCTTGGTAGATGCTATCGAGTCTTCATTTCCAGAAGACAGTCTGTGCTCTTGTCTCATTTGTGAAGGGGCCCGTACAACATTAATCAGTCTCCTTTGTGCTGTACCACAGACTTGAGAATTATGTCCGCCTGTGGACTAATTTGGGCGCAAGCACTAAATCAGGGTACTGCCTGGGTTAAAGTCCAGGACTCGGGGCTCGGGTCACTCTCTCAACCTACATGTCATTGCAATTAGCCCAGAAATATGGATGGTGATGCTGATGCTGCCAGAGAGAGCCCAGCTGGACTTCCTTACACGTCTCACCCAGAAAAGGCTGGTAGTTAGAAGGAGGGTGTGATTTATGCTGGGAACCAAATTTTGTGTGGAGTCACTAAAGAAGAGTAATGCAAACCCCTTCCCTCTCTCCACCTCCCGCTGTGCTTTCTGTGAAGTTAAGAGCAATAAAACATTTTAAAGCTGTCCTCAGACACCCTCATTTGCCTCGCAAAGCTTTTATTGGTAAGTGTCTGCTGGCTGATACTGTAGTTTTGCAGGCTGAGTTCAGTGTACCATAGTAGACTGAACAGCATCTTGCATATATGATATATCACCTTGATACTAGTCAGCCTGTCTCATAAGCTAAAGTATTTTACTGGTTGATTTCATAGTTCATTAAAAGACTTGCATTTTCCTCCAACAGCTGAGCGGCAAATGAAAATACCGCTGGCTTGCAGAGTCTATGCTACTAAGTAATTCTAGCCTAACTGGCCATGCCTCTAGTAAGTGGTAAAATCATTAACTGTGACAGCACCGTTATTAATAACGTCTCATTCATCTCATATACATCTTCCTTGACTTCAGCTGCTTTTTCTTATGCATATTATTTAACACTATTTTAAATTATTCCCTAAAAAAGAAAAGAGAATGGATTTAATTCATCTCCTTATAAAAAAGCTCTGATGCTCAGTCTTCAAACAGTTATGTCCTCAAAATTGGGACAGAAAATAAAACTAAATTATTCACTTATTTCCAAAAGGCATTCTTATGCACGGCTTGATTTACCTTGATTAACGTAGCAATTTACCACGTGTTTCAAAAAGTGTTGCTAGTATTTTTAGCTTGAAATACATTTAGATACCTTAGAATTTCCTACCATATTCCATCAAAACTGTTCAGACTTCAAATGCTATTTAATTTTTGCAGGTAAAGTAAGATTTCATTTTACATAGGTTTTGGTAATAACTAACTTAATAAAGTAACATAGTGTTAAAGCTATGTTTATTATTTTCATTTTTTTTTAATCAACACTTCCTTAGCTAACCCTTTTAAAATGCATTTTCATTTAAGTAGCATGATTCTTATGAGGTAAATATCCTTTCCTCCTTTCTCTGGAAGTCTTTAGAGGCAAACTCAAATGGTGTAGGCAAAATGTTGGCTTCATGATGTTAACTAAAAGCAGCCAATGCAAAACCATGAAAATACAATTAACAATCAGAAATAGGCCTTTAGCTTTGGTTTTTGAGTAAGAATAAAGGGGGTTGGTTTTATTTTGTTTTCTTCCTTGCAAAAAAAGTCTTCTAAAGTGGCATCCAGAGATCATAAAAATAAATGTTGCTGGCATAAAAATACAGATTTAAATTGCAGAGAGTTTTTTTCTTGTTTTTACCAATTCTACTTCTCCATATAGTGCTTATCAAAGATTAAGCGGGAGCATGATTACAGTGTTTGCCAGGGACCGTGACTGTAGTAAGTGCTGTTGCAATGGAAGTCCACAGTGCGCTAACAGTTTTGGAAATTTCTTCCACAACTGTGAACGATCTCTGTGCCCATTTCCAAGAACAAGCCTTTGACTGTCCCTGAAGGTTGTGCGAGGCATGCAAGTTATAATGTGGCTCTGAGTCCAGCGAGGTGTTCTTACACATTCTTGGGGAAGAGTTCGTCATGTCCTAGGGTTACTGTCCTTTCTGAAGTTCTTCCTTTTACACTAAACAAACAAACAGGTTTGGTGAAAGCAGGTAAGCATGAACTAAAGGAAATAGTGCCAGTGAGTTAGAACATAACAGAAAAAGCAGCAGCAATCCCTCTATGCTTTTCCCTCATGCTCCCGCTAAAAAAGGGAGAACAACCAAACACAATCAACCTGCTAACCAAACAAAAACCCACTCAACAAGTAGACGTTAGGGCAAGTCAAATGTTTGTTATGAGGTTTAAAAGGGGTAGAAGAAAGAAGCAAACATGCCTGAAGTCTTATTTCCTTTTTTTTTTTTTTTTTTTTTTTTTTGAGAGAGAGAGAGAATATAGAAATGTGTCTGTATTATAAACATACACACAAACTATCATGATTCTGTCCTCTGGTCTGTTGTAGTTGGTCACTCGTTTTCAGAGGTACCAACCCTTCCAATGTGTATGTGACTGTCCTTACCCAAATAAGTTGCCCTGCTAATCTGGCAGGTAGGTAGATTTGGCGCAGCAGGGGCTGGGTGGCTTTTAGGACTGTGTACAGCAGCGCTTCACTCGTTGTTGAGTGATATCTGTAGGAACATGGGCAGCAGTAATGTATTAGGACCTAAACCAAGCCACTTGATCTCTTTGCTTGCTCCCTTAGCATTGGTTTGTTTAATAATTGCTACTCTGCAAACTTTCACAGGGGCAAAAAGGTGAGATTGACACAACAGCTCTGACTATTTCTGGATACTAGGTTTTGAAATTAAGCCTGTTAGAAAGCTGGAGATAAGGAAGCGAACAGCAGATACCATTTAACACAGTAATTTATCTTTTTAGGGAAACATTTGACAATATGCTATACAGCAGGCTAATCTCCGAATAGTGTACTGTATTTTCTCAGGAAATTCTGATGATAACCAATGAAACAATTTCTGCAGGGATTAAAAGTTGGTAAGCTAGGAGTTGAAGCACATCTTCTAAATGACTGGATGTAAAAGTAGGGATGAGGCACTGAAACATGTAGATTGTTCTAGGAGAGGAGTTACATTAGCAGCAGGGTACCTTCAGCCTTATTCTTTGTCAATGTTTACACTTTTATGACCAGATTGTGTGAAGCAGAGCTCCAATAAGTGTGTTAAGGCTGGATACAGAAATGTGCATTTAGGTCCTGTAGTGCTTTTAAGATTAAAGAATTTTTTATAAAGTGCAAGACCCAGCCTGGCAGGGACGGCAACCGGGTACTTGTGGTAGTAGCAAGACCACGGTGCTCTGATGAGATCTGAAAGAGAAACCAGAAGGAAGCCAGCATCCAACCAGGACATCGTGAGAAAAATAACATAGTGACTTTCCATAACTTTTAATGCTTAGGAAAGAAAATAAGACAAACTGAGATCTTGTAGAGATGGGAATCGTTCTTTAAGTAACTGATGGACACGCATAGCTTCAATGGTAATAATAGTCAAATAGTTGAAAATTATGGGTAATGCGCTGTTTCTTAGACATTCTTAGACATTTTTTTGTTTTTTTCCTACTGTTGCATAGAATGAACTTGATTTTTTTCAGATTAGACATGAAAATATGTTTTAAAAGTATCCAGGAACAGTACTGCTACTGATTGGTATATTCAGCAGTCTAGGTTGAACCAGATATTTTGGGTTCATGTTTATCTTTAAATGGTCTGTATTGAAATACATAGATTTTGTGACAGAGTATGAAATGCTTTCTCATGGCACCTTTTCATAGACTGGAAGTGTCTTATGCAATTCCCAGTGGCTTTAGTGTATGCTGGATCAGGCTCACAGTGAATAAACTTGGAAAAAAAATCTATAAAAGCAGTCAAATCTTTGTGCTTTTTAAAAAGAGAAAAGGTATTTTTAAAAAAGCTTTTTCTATATATATTTCTGAATTTATTACCTTACTTAAGCCTCTCAGGTTTTTGCCGTGTGTGTTTTCTTTTTTTTTTTTTTTTTTTACTTTAATATTAAGCAGGCTTTAGCATTACATTTATTTTGGTAAACAACTTAAAAACAACTAAAAAAAAATCCCTCCAAGAATTGCTCCTTCATCCTATTTTTATTATATAGTATGCTACTTCTGTTTGAATTCACCTGATTTTATTACTAAATTGAACGTTAAAAAAAAATAAATTGGGTTTTTATGGTGCCATCCTGATTCATTAAACTGCATCTCATAGTTCACTGTCAATACAGAAAACTTAAAGCTGTTCCTGGGGTTATTCTGTCTCCTCACATGCTCTTAAAATAGTCTATCTGCACTTAAGAGGTTTTATTCTAGAGCTCAGCCTGAGCTACATGCCTAGGAGATAAAGTACATTTCCTTAGGCTCAAAGTCAGTTTCTGCTAGACCGTAGCCAGACCTCATTTCTTATAATTTTTTCAACTTAATTTTTCCTAATGTTTCTCCATATCATGATTTTTCTCATTAACTCCTCTCCTAATGGTACCACACCACCTGAGGTGCTTCGACACTTCATTTCTACTTGGGCTGTGTATTCTGGTTCAGTGATGCAGGTTGATTCCCATTCATCACCAGCACAGTATTATGCCTTCCTGAATAAATCCCCTACTTTCCTAATGTACCAAATTACTGAAACCAATTTTGGCCGCCTTTTCACATTTCTTGGACTGATCAGTGACTCTTGAAACCTCTCCCTAGCTTTACAGAGCAGCAGACCTTGCTGCCTATCTTCTTTTTATACAGGCAAACTAGACTGAAAGGGAGCAACCCAGGTGCCTAAACAGGGGAATCAGAAGAATACACAACGTGGTATCTGAGACCTCAGCAGAGGCTGGGCAGGTAGGATATGTGCTTAATGGGAGACACCTCTGGAGTAGCAGCTGGAGAACACACGGGATACTTTAAAGCACTAGCTACTTGTTCTTAGGCTCCCAAATCACTACCCAGGCTTACCACTCTGAAAAAAAGTTACTGCAGTTAAAAAAAAAAAAAAAAAAAAAAGGTACTGAGCCCAAAATGTGCACTTGTTTTGTTTTTATTTGGTGATTTTAACAGTTGCAGTTGCAATGCCTTTTCTAACTGCAGTGTATAAAGTTGCCAACATGTGCATCTGTACATGGTCAGGTCTTCTGAAAATCACAAGACATATTTGAATAAATATGGCCAAAGTGAAGAAATTAAGACGCAGAGTGACTGCAAAGGGCCTGTTTGTTCTAACAAACATGAAAGAAACACTTTTAAAGGCAGTAATTGTTTCCGAATATGCTGTGGTCCTGCACTGGGGGTGGAGAAGGAGGGAAATGGTTACTAAAACACACACATACACTTTTAAGCCTTACTTTTTTTTTTTTCCTCTTTATACTTCCTTCAGCCTGAAAAGTAAAATAGCACTGAACCATTCATAGAGAATTTAATTTTCTGGTCTTTGTATTGCTGGACTATTTTAATTTCCTGATAGTACCAGGATATAACCGCTTTGAAATTTCAGGTTTTATTTTCTTAAAATTGTGAAAGCATTTTTTGTAGCAACCAGGCTTTTTGAGGATTTTTTTTTTTCCCTCCTTACAGAAGATCCTCATCTTGAAGTGGGAGGGGTGGGGGAATGAATATCCACTTCTATTAATGTCAGTAAGGCTGAAGTATAATTTTCTTTCAGTAAAGCAATGAAAATGAGAAGGGATGCTTAAAAAGTGCTAATGAAGGGCTCAGTTATGAAGAAGCTGCAGAACTCAAAGAGCACCCAGGAAATTGCCACTTATTCATATTGTGGTGAAACACATTTGGTCCTATTGGGTAAATTTTTTTTCATGAGCCGAAGACATCATTATTTCAGCTATCGCATAGCCTTGACTCCCACACACAGCTGCACTGATATTTGGGCTTGGGCATGCAGGAATAAGCATCACTGTAGCAAGTATCTCCTCTTTACCCAGGACGGTTAGAAAGGATAAGGGCAGAACCTGGTGTATCTCAGGAATACCAGGAAAACAAGTAGCAAAAGATTCCTTGAAGAGTCTGATGCACAGTGCCTTCCTTGTTCAAGGTTTTGTTTAAGAGTGCTGTCTACCTTCATGTGTTGTTTCATCTGCTGTGTTGAATGGAGAGATTACACATACAAAAAAAAGTGAAGCATTATGCTGCTTTTAATAAGTTCTGTGTCAGTGAAGTGACATTTCTTTGTTGGAAAAAGCCTGGTAACAATGGCAATTAGCTGATACTTCCATAGTAAGTATTTTCACATCCTACTTAGAAATAAAACAGCACTTAAAAAGGATAGAGCAACTAATGATAACTCTAGGTGTATTCAAGGCATAGTCTCGATGAGAGCAGAGCTGCTGTTCTTTGTTTTTACCGTGGTTCCACACAAAGACATCTGAAGAGATTTGGCTAATTTAACAAATGTGGTGGTACCTCACACTTGTCCCATTTAGGAAATAAATGAAGAGCTGTTTGCTGGTGGCTCTATCATTAATGACAAACACCAGCCCACAAAAGAAAGAAACATCTAAATTATTAACTGCCTGATCAGCAACTCAGTTGGGAATTTTGTTGGGTCATGAATGCTGGCAGGTTGTCAGGGAAACGGGAATAACTTAACCAACTGCTTAGGTTTGTTGAAAGATGAAACCTTTTTACGTGTTTTTGGTGGCTATTAGCAGAGCTGGATATGCAAATGGTTGCTGAAATGGAAAACACAATAATGCTTTTGATTCAATACAGACAATTTAGGTCTCAATTTAGAGTCTTGATGTATGGGTTTCTATTTCGACTCATGAGAAACTCCTTGGTTTTTTTTGTCGTTCTCCCTTTCCCTCACCATTTCCCTCCTCTAACCATTCATTAACACCATCTATGGAGATTTCCTGATATCTTAGCAATTTGCAAGGAAATAGTGCTCTGAAGCTCGCTTTAGATTAGCTTCCCAAATACGATGAGCCAAAATTCCAAGTGGTTCAGATGCCACGGTTTCTGCTTAACATTTTGTCTGAGGCTGGCTACTTCACCAGCCATATGTCCTTCAGGACGAGCAATGGATATTTGCAATGGCTTGAGGCAGTTTCCCTTCAGTCTGGAAAATAAAGCAACCACCTGGAAAGGCAAGTTGAAAATCATAGGCAGAAGAAAAGCTGTGTTCAACGGGGAATTAAAAGTAAGATTCAGTCTGTGATTTGGAGAGATGGGGGGCTGTTCTGGTTGGCAGGACTTTCCTGCCTGCATTGCCTGCAGTTAGGCTGTAGTAAGCTGTGAAATGGAGTTTATGGTTCCAAAACTCTCAAAATACTCTGTGACAAACTCATTAGAATTGATTGCTTGTCCATAGAGCTTGCCTGTTCTGAGCATTTGGTCATCTGGAAAGCCTCCTACTGGGAGGGGGAAAAACAACTATTGCAACAAGAATCTCTTTATTCCAAAACTTTGCTAAAAGACTTGGTCCCTCTTTACCTGTTCTTGGCCTGTCTGCTAGCGCTGGTCAGCAAAAACAGGCAAAGGGCTTTCAATCACTGAATCATAGGAGTATGGGCACCTGGTTACTGCAGGTAGCATCATTCCTTTGACCCCTGCTTAGACGCTTAGAGAGTAGACCGTATACAACCATTGGTGACTATAATCAGTATTCACCAGGTGTGAAAGGATCTATTATTCAGCAACTGATCTCTTGAAGTTTTTGTGCTAAATAGGAGCAATCATGAACAATCATGCCGCTGAACGTTACTCAAAAGACATATAATTCTCGTATCTCCGAGCGGTCTAGATTTCCTGGGACAATCTGCAATGATAACTGATGGGAAGCCTGGAATCAAAAGTCACGCAATAATCTTTGACCAGCAAGATATCAAAGATGAGGCTTTGATTCTGTCCTCAGGATTTCAGAAACCATGTTACTGTTACACAGCAGTCCTATGGTATCTGAAGCCAGGTCTTCCTGAATTGTTATCATTATAGTTAGAATAATTATCAAAGTAATTTTTCTCTTCCTCATTCTTTCATGAAGTGTTGTTCCAATCTGATATTCTCAGGGTGGATAGATGAAAGTATGTGGGGAAAATATGTACATAGTGCTTTACCTTTTTTTTTTTTTTTTTTTTTTTCCCTACCGCTTTACAGCCTCCAATCCCTTTATAGCACTTGAAATGGCATAACTTGCCATTGCCATAATTCTGCTGTATTCCTAGGTCTGGATGCTGCCTTAGCAATGGAGAACAACTTGTTTCACTTAGCTAGCTGTCTAGACCCACTTTATACTTAGGGGAGAGAAACAAGCACTCTGAGGAAGCAGGTTGCTCCATCCAACAACGTGAATACCTGCCTTTGGTGCCAGTCTGCTGACTTCATGGAAATGCACTTTTCCTTCTATTGACAACAAGGGGAGTCTGGACAATCAGCTGAGATATTTGAAGTGTTTAAATCTATATCTGGGCAGATGAAAGGCACCAAACTGACAAAGGGTAGGTAAAATTAAAGCTTCTATTTGGATATGAAAATAAACCATTTCTCAATCAGACTTTCTCAGATCCTAAAGCATTTCCCTGCTGGTTAGGAGGCTTAAATAAAAATTATTCTCCAGGTAGCAATCTAGTGTTTTGAATGTCAGAGATTTCCTGTAGTATGTATTGTGATACGTACATCACTGGAACTAGTTCTAGCTGTTTGGGGTTTTTTGTTTATGCTACAAATAGTTATTTACAAGAGAAAATGTCACTTTCTTGCCCAGACTATCAGAATTTTCTCATTTAGAAAAAAATGTACTTCACCTCTTCTCTTCCTTAAGTGTAAGAACAACTTTCCTTTTACTTGGGCTAGCCAGATAAAACAATTCTCCAGCTTCTTTTATTTATATTTTTGTTTAGTTCTTTTACAAGCAAACCTTTTACAAGTGTAACAGTAAAATAAACTCTTTACACTGCCTGTTAGTAAAAGGGGGAAGCAAAACTACACCCCATAATATTCAGCATCATCAAATCCATTTCTTCATTTCAAAGTAGTGGGTTTTTTAACTGCTAATGAAAGCATTTATAAAGATTGGCGTCTGAAGGGGGAAAAAAGCTTTCATTTTTTTCCTTCTCATATTCTCTCTGCCATCCGGTTATGGTTCAGAAACGCAACCATTTTGCTCTTCAGGACTAAATTCATTTGATGTACTATCAAAGTGCATTCAAATTATCAAAGTCTCATTCTTGCCCTAGAATATGGTATTGAAGTGAGAACACTGATCTGCTGGCATTTCACAGATAGCTTGAAAATATCGAGCTAAGAAACTGCAGATGAAATTACTCATAGTTTCTGCTTGTAGGTGATTATCTGTTTTCCCCTCCTACCATGTATTAAAGTATTATTTCCCTGTAGGTTGATTGTTTTCCCTCTTACCATCTAGTCAAAAGCTTCAATTTGTTATTCTCTATAGTGATCATTTAAACTGGGGGCACTGAAGCTTTCACAGCTGAAGAGCTGCTTTAATATCAAATACAGTTAGAGAAAGCCACAAAGTCTTACATACAATAGGGACTCACAGGAGAATGCAAATATACTTATTAGTAAATTTTAATGAGAACTGTTATGGTAAATGAAGATCAGATTATCAAATGAGATTTTAGTTTTTTTCTAAGTTGTACTATCACTGAAATATAGTATATACCTCTCCTACTAGCCCATAACTCTAGAGGACCTCTGTGACAAAGTCTGGATTAAAGAGAAAACGAGCTAGACTATATATGTATGTGAGAACAATGAGGTCATCAACTTCTGATGTTGTTCCAAAATCTTTGTGATCATCTATCCCCTCAAGTTCTCCACGCCCTGCTTGAGGTATTCCTCAGCAGCTAGCCTACTACTCCTCGCTGTTGTAATAACCCCACAATATCACACGATGCTTCAGCTTGTCTCCAGTAGTGTCTGAATGGTAAAATGCTTTTGTTTTATGTAAATTAATGACTTGTGTGACTTCCACGTCTTTTGTATTTTGTTTTTTATGCTCAATCTCTGCTACTAAAGAGGGCAGGTCAATAGAAAGAGCAGGTTAAGTAAAAGAGAAAAAATAAGTCTGTCAGTAACTAATAAGAATTAGTGTTTTTCAAAAGCAGATAAACACCTACTGAGGACTGGGAACTTCAGAGATGTCTAGGCAATTTAATGCCATTGATATAGTAATTAGTAAAACAGTCAAGTACTAGTGTTCTTGTGTAAACTACTAATGTTTCTGAGCATGTCTCTCTCAACCTTTTGGTGGTTTCAGTTGGTTGGGATGTGGGTCCAAAACCAATGATGTTTTTTACCTCTTTTTGACAAAGTGGCTTACTGTCCATTCAAAAGTGCTTTGTATCCCTTAGGAAAAAGTTTGTTGTCTTAAGTGATACCAGCTACTTAGGAGCAGAAAAAAATCTATTTAAAGAAAAATCTTTGAATAATAACTTTAAAAAATCTTCTTATATGCATTATTAGATCTGGCTGGCTGCTGCTGCTGGAAGAATTTAGACCTTTGCTGCAAAACAAAGAAAAGAGACTATGAAGTACAAATTGGTGGTTAGAGGTCTTATAAGGTCACCGTGAAAAGCCCAAGCTGTGATTAGCACAAGGATGCTTTGCGTGAAGCATAAAGATCAAATACAGAGTCTGAATTTTGGGCGACAAAGATCAAGACGTTACACAGATGAAGAGGGATAACAACAGAAAGGAATGGTTTCTGTTCCAGCATTTAATAAATGGTTAAGAGTGCTTACAATCCACCAAACTTTCTTAGAAAGTTGTCTTTCCCTTTCTTTCCCCTGAAAAAGGGAATGGTGCTATTAGTTCACAGCTCAAAAGCTGAATCATCAACAGCTGGAAGATTTCAAAGGAAAGCAATGGCGCCTGGCAAATATTTGGATTAGAGGGACCATTGGTGCCTTGATCTGTGTGTGCTTACTGCAGAAAAGGCTCCCAAGAGCTTTTCTTGTGTGTGTAAAACCACTGAAAATACTCTTATTTTTACTTCGTACTGCCTAGGCAAAATAGAGAAATAGGAGTTTTACCAGTTTTATGAGTTATAATTTCCATATTTATAGATTAAACTCAATAATTAGGTATTTATATCATCTACAGTAATTAATTTTGTCTGCCTAGCGTTGTAAAATATTCACACTTGACATGTTTAACATCTCTTTCTTATGACTAATTAGCAAAGCAACAATATTCACTTATTTCAGTTTTATGCAGCGAAGTGGCATTATGGTAAAATGGTCATTTTTCATGAATATGTGTAGTTGAGGAGGCTGTTTCTTCATTTTATAATCCTTTCAAATTACATATTACATTATATTAATAACATGTTACACTGGTATTTTTGCAGCTCTTTTTGTGCAGTTAGTAGGCATCCCAGTTTGCAGTTCATATTCCACTTGATCCTTGGTGTTCGCTGAATGACTGCTGGTCTTATTGGAACTAATTTTGAGGGCTGAAGGGATCAGGATCTCTGCCATCATTTATTTTACTATGAACAAGGATAAATAAGTGAATAAAACTGTGCTCTGACAGTTTTTAATACAGACCCCTATGAAAGTGACTTATTCCATGCTTCTATCAAACTTTGGAAGTCTATCGCTATCTACTAGAGTTCCTTAGCTTCCTGGCCTGTCATTCAATTTGTTGGCTTTTTTGCCACTTTGGTGGGGGGGTTTCTCACTTTCTTGTGTAGAAAATACTACAGTGTTTTTGAGAAAGCTTTTTGAGTTCCAGTGAGAAAAAGGATTTCTACTTTTAACTTAAATGACTTGTTTTCTGGTGCTTCATGTGCTTTAATTTTCTCTTTCAAGTTCTGAGATACCTCAGTGACCTTCAGAAACTGAGGATCTATCCTATTGAGCTGTTATATTTGCTTTTAAATTCAAATAGCTTGGTTCCCCTAGGGTGTGACATTCATATTTACATTCTTACGTCTTTAGAGAAGCTTCTGTTGGCCTTCACTTTGGCCCCAGTGCATACAGCCAACCTCTTTACCATTTGAGAGGGACAGCCTCAGGATACCTGAGACCACCTCTGCAGGATATGGTATCCCTCCATATCTGCTTTTTCCTCTATAGATGCCCCTTCAGGAAGCTTTCTTATATCCGTGATTAGCTAAATAATGACAAAGCAGAGTCAAAAAATATCATGCTTGTTTGCCCATGATGGGCAAAATGAAAATACTCTTTTAGAGTTTAGGGCCAGATTTCATGGCCACACATGTTAAATGGCAAGGCATTGGCCTGTGGGCTTTCTCTCTTCAACAGAAAACCTGGGTTGATTCGTGATGGTGGTTGGTAGTGGTGAGATATGGACTCATGGGAAATATACTACCATGCTTATGGTTTATTGCAAGCTTGTCAGAAAGATTAAATAATATTTGAAAGAAAATTTATTCTTTGGGTTGTGTCTGTTTGAATACTTACAAAATGAATCAATTTCCACTTTTTCTTATCGTACGTGTTTGCCCTTGTCTGAACAATCGCTGCAAACCTCAGGCACAAGAGCTTAATTCTTTACTGATAGAAGACGGGGATGGTAACCTAGTAACCTTTGTCTCGATCAGAGGCTTAAAAATGAGGCTAAGTGGTTCTTTCATGGTGGTAGTGATTATAGTGTTTCAGCTTATTCTTTTTAAATTACATTTAACTCACTTTTAAAAAATCAGAATTGATATAATGCAGTTTTCAAAAGGACTAAACCACGATCAGGGTTACTACAGCTAAATCCTTCCCTTTCTGCTGCTCTGCCCCTGCCCCCAGCAATATGTGAGTAGTATATAAAATTAACATGTTAGCATGGTTATGAAAATACAGCATGTGCCTATGTTTCAACTGTCCATCTCATGGCAAATGATAGATGACAAAATCCAGTGAGTGCTCTCGTTTCTGTAGATATCCAGATACAGACAGAAAACATGGAATAATATTGTTGCTACTTTCTCAGATTTTTAATTCTTTTACTTGTACAAGTAATTCTTGGTTTTCTTGGAACTCTTTTGCAGAGTGTGGAGTCTTATCCTGTTGTCTTGAATAGATTTGGTTGACTTTAATGGATTTCAATAGCTACATAATCTTTTATCAGTATTACATTTTGGAAGCAGCATCTAGCTTTTATTGCCAACGAAATTTTCAATACAAAAGCTTAACCTACAAATTCTGGCAGTTCCTTGTCTACCAAAAATGTGCTGCTGAAGATGGAGTCTCTATAGTAAGGCAATGCTTTTACAAAACTTAATTAGAGAAAAAAAATGCATCTTAACATGCTTTTCTGAGAAAACATAA
>NW_009260616.1:6108471-6192923 GCF_000687185.1 Egretta garzetta
AGAATAGAAAAACTCATTTGAATACTTGAGTTTGTGGGGTGGTTCAGCTTTGTCCATTGCTTGTTAAACATCGGATTTTCTTTTAAAATTCTTTTTCTTATTTACATGACTAAATGACTGAGCATTGTCTAGTGATGAATTAATAGCATACATGGAAGCATTAACTATTAAGGTATAGCAACTCATTATTTTTGCTTTGGAGTTGGTGCCTGTTTTATTTATGAGTGAAGACCTCCAAGTAGAAAGCACGAGTTACTTCCTAACAGATAAACAGAAGAATCACTTCATAAATGTAAGAAAACATTTTTTTCTTTAAGGCACATTTTTAGCCACTCTTGCATTTTCTAACTTACTTAGAAATGCTGAAAGGTTACCTCTCTTCTCCCCCTGCTCTGGCATGTTAGTTACGTTAGAAATCTTGCCTTTGCAGTGTGGAAAGCACTATAAGATGAACAGATTTTTCATTACATTATAATTCTAAAAGTGATTAGAGAATTCTAAGGAAACTTTCTAGCACAGTCAAAATAATAATTCTAATTTATATGCGTGCTTATAAACTTGCTGGGAAAAGTCTCTGCTCACAGGTAAATTACTTGCTTTTTTAGGCTTGAATAATAATCGAAGCTGCTGTGAAAGTGAATAAAATTAAACAAAGACATTCACTAACACGTTGAAGATGGGGAGCAAAAGTACTGTAGGTCATAAAGAGGATAACCATATGTGGAGAGCAGTGAGAGTGCTGAGCCCAGTAACCTGATTTTACTTGAGACAAGTAGTGTCATAAAAGCTAGCAGAGCATAAGGGCATGGACACTAAAAGTATTCAGTTTAAAGCAGTGTGACGTTTCATTTCTGGAGAGTACAAACCCTTAAGAATCTACTTGCCCTTTTCTCCTGCTAGAGCAAGACTGTGAAATCTCGATAAAACAATATTTTGGTAAAATAATCCAATGTTGAACCACAGTAATGTGAATTTCTATAAGATGGACCTAGTGATGCAACAGCAGTTCTACAAGATAGAGACTCAAATTTATCTTCTATATACTATACAAGGCTAGTAGATTTTCCAGTAATTTTAGATTTTACTGATCTTATCCCCGTTCTCCTTAATTTTGATGATAGCCCAGTCAATAGTAAAGGAAAATAGATGATAGCTATTAGGCAGCCTGGATGTCCTTTTAAAAAAAAAAACCAAAACAAAAAACCAACCACAACCCCCCCCCCAAACAAAACAAAACAAAACAAAACCACCAAAACCAAACAAAAAACAGCCCACCAAAACCACAAACCCCTCTCTAAAATTGTAGGCTACATTTTTTTACTAGAAATTATCTTATGATTCTTCAAAACAATTCAGGCATCTAACTGCACTGTAGATTTAATATCATCCTGGGCATTAAAAATACTTTTGGAACGAAGTAAGTCCAACTATAAAATATGAATTAGTGAAGCAGCAGCCTTACTTTCCAGGTCCTGCAGAGCTGCGAGTCAAAAACAAGTCTTGGCAGAGAGCTGGGAGGCATGTGCACTTCAAGGTTTTCTGGTGGGGGTTGAGGTTTTTTTATTAATATACATTTAATGATTACGTGGTACTGAGTAACTATTTGTGAATTTACCAATTCTTAGGAAACTGGGGTAATACCAGTGACTAATATGCTTTGTGTACTTGTAAGTCTGTTTGGGTCTAGGAAAGAGATATAAAGTGGTTCTTTATGGGAGGTACCTCTTCTGAGTACATGAGATTATTTTTAAGAAGGAATCATTTAAATATTTATTAATTCATCAGAAGCGGGGAAAAAAAGGAAGTTATTCCTGTCAAAGCATTGAAGATGTTGAGGTTTTTTTTCTCATGTTTGGGTGATGTTCAGAAGGGATGATGCTGGTTAGATTTATGGAAGCTCTAAAACATAGAGATTTTATTGCCACATGTATATGTAGTGGAACTACAGGTTTTACTTTTTACGAATACATTGAATCTACTGGACTAAATGGAAATACAGCAATGACTTCCGGGCCATTAAGTAAAGAACACTAAATGTATAACGGGTATATGCTACTCTGTCCTCACTTTGCAAGCAGATCATTTTTGAGTGGCATCACCTCACCTTGACTGTCCTACAGGCATAGTTGCTGTCAGTCTTTGGACTCTGTACATTTGTAACATTCAGGTGACAGTGAACAACCAAACACTTTTTAATGATCTATTTTAAGTTAATTCTACACTTCAATGATTTTAATAGAGGACATTTGTATGTGTATATGGAACAGCTGCTGAGGTGGGCTTCTTGAGTATTAACACAGATAAACAATTTTAAGTACAAGTAATCTAGTAAAGGTGTAGGACCCCTGACTGGGCGTAGAGGTCTGCGTACTGGATGAAGTGCCAGGGCTGATCAGAAATAGGAACAGGTAATTTCAGAGACTTTTAACAATCTGAAATAGAGAATATTTAATTCCACTTGCAAATTTCTATAAACTGCTTTGTTGAAAGAGTCTTTGTAAGGAGTAGTTGTCAATAATAATAGCAGTAGCAGCAGCACAGGTGTAACTCCGTGCCTGTAGAGGACTCTCTGAAACAGTGAGCTAATGCTTGACGGTACTTTCGGCAATGGCAATGTTTCCACTGCCTTCAGTGGTTTCTGAATGTAGCCCTCTACATCTGCCTTAAACTCTGCATTGGAACAATTTCCGATTTTTCTAATTAACTTTCTTTGCTTCAGAAGGGCAGTTCACCACAGACCTCATGAACGAATGGGTTTGTTATGGATCAAATTAACATTTCTTGTCACATAACCTGCTTGCTGAAAGAGGAAAAGATCTTTTAGGATGAATAAGATCAAGTGTCCATCTAAGCTACATTATGGGCAGAAATCACCTATCCTCAGGCACATGCAGCTCTTGCAATATTTCCAAACCTTAATTATTTCCCTTTGTGTGAGTGTGGTATATTAAAGCAAAGTGGCTTTAGTATTTCTCGGACTACAAATGTAGATGCCACATAGAAATGTGCATTTAAATATTGAAAACCTTACATAGCCTCTCACTTGAAGTTCAGCTGTGTAGTCAGCAGATCCATATGGATTCTTACAGAGAACACTGATAGTACCTTCTTCATATAAAATAAGTTCAGTTTGCTGTGTGTTCAGAAAGTGTATTGGGGTAAAAAGGCAGAAGGGCTGTAAATGTAGGGGAAAAAACAAACAAAAAAAACCCCACCAAGCAACTTGTACATGTGAGCAATTCATACAGAAACCATTTGTGATCACTTTCTCAAACAGCTTTTGTTCCCAGGGTCCCTTGACTTATTGTGTGGTGTGAGGCTTGTTCCACCCCATGGTCAGGGCTGGGGGATGGTGCTGCTGACAGCCTGGTAAAGCATATTTGCAGTCCCCTTGCCCTCACCTGAGGGAACCTGTCTTCTCCAGGTATTGCACCCTTACAGCTCCGATCTGTCCCTGTGTGTATCGGGGTGAAAGAAAGATCAGAAAGATACCGCGGCTTGCGACATTTTAATCTATTAAAGATGAAATACAGAGTGCAGCGGTGGTTTCCCCTCTTTCTTTCTGCATAGAATGTGCTATGTCTAAAGTAGGCAAATAATAACCGTGTATCATTAATCATTAATAGGCTAGTAGCAAAACACAGGATCAACTTAATCCTTTTGGACATTGACGAGTGCACACTGCCACTTTAAATAATGGCATAAAAGGCATCATTGCTACCCAGTATGGATTTACCATAGTAAATGAATTTGAGTTACTGTATATATTTTGTACTCCATACCCTGTTATCAATAACAGTCCTCAGGCCTCACAAAGGGCAACACGAACAGGAAAAGAATAATTGCCATTCTGCATGGAGCCAGTTTATTGATGAGGTGGACAGAAGTAATATTTTTAGCCTGCTGGGTGTCCATCTGTAAGCAGTTTCCTGGAGCTGCCACTTCTCCTTTCTCTGGAAACTGTTATGGCTTTGTCTGCCCAAGGAAAATAATGAGATCCATCTATCAAACAGAGAGCAAACAATAAACTCTATACCTTCCAATTAATTTGTTTTTCACCTCTGTTTACCAATGTGCATGCAGTTAACTATCCATCATATTATATGCATGTAAAGAAGTACATTTTTCAAAAGGTTGAATCTATTAACCCTTTTGTTAGCAAAGTATATCTGCATGCCCTCCAGCTAAACAGGAGACTTGGAAAAAATCAGTCCTTTTGAAGTGCCAGAACTTAACAACATAGAGCGCACTGTAAAATCATGCTGTCCAATCTTAAGTGTGTCCTCTGTTATGTTAATAAGTTAAAGTACATAAAAAAAAATATTTTCATTTTTAAAAAAAATGCATTTCAGTCAGTCTGGCTCAAAATCTGCTATAACCAGGATGTAGTACGGCTATATTAAATATAGAGATCCCTCAGAAAATGCATTGAGCTGGTACTTGACGCTGGAGTGGCTTCTCACCACATTACGATAATTTACTTCTTTATCCTAGCTGTACTTCCCTCTCTTTGGTGGTTTTCCACTGTTCTTGCACAGGGATTTTCAAAGAATGTGGGAATGGCCGTACCAGATGCTGACCAAGCTATATAGTCATTTTTGCCATTGATATGGTAATGTGGGAGCTTCTGTGTTTGTTTTGTTTTTATTTTATCTAGAACACTGGTCTGTTATGGGGTTTTGCTTTTGTGTCTACAGTCTTGCCATTTGCATAATTAAGAAGCACTTAAATCCAGGTATTTTTCATCTTAAACAGGTTTGTGTGCTATTTCCATATGTAAAACATGTGAGTTCAATTTTTCAGGACACAGATGGTGTATGAAAAAAACCTAAGAAGCCAACTAGACAGAAACATTAAAAATCTGGCACTGTACCACCACACACACACACACACACAAAAAAAAAACCCCAAACCCAAACAACTGAGAAAATTGGCTCCTAGGAATCAACTTGTTCCTAAGAGTTCATTAGTGTTTAGTGCTTAAAAGCCTTGAACACTGAAGATGATTCGAAACAGTATAGTCAGCCTTCTTGGAGTATGTCTGGGGAAATGCCTTGTGCTAGAAAAGGAGTGATGCTTTAGATCTTGGGAAATCTGGCTTGCTGGCTACGAATAATGTTGTATGAATGGCTCAAGCACTGTATCAGTGCCGTTAGCCCCTCTGAAATATAGTAAAATTCCACTGGGGGAAGAGCTTGCTTGCTTTCTAAAAAGGAGAGGAATCTGTTGTGAAGGAAAAGGTTAAAAGGCTTCAGAACTGGAGTGTGACGAAAGAAAAACAAGATGAGAAAGAGATAAAGCCAAGAAGAAAATGTCTTCCTATGCATTTCTCTCTAAATCAAATCAATTTCTAGCTGCCCAAAGTTAAACAATTGGTAGATGACATTTTATGCAGATAATCAACGTGTTCCCAATTATAGTTGTATATACAATATCTGACACGCAGTCAGCATTTTAACTAGTATTTTTTAGCAAGCTGCTCTGAGCTCACCCACAAATGTCATAGAGAGAAGTCTGTACGTTCTGAGCAAGTGTGAATTAGAGAGGCAGATGTATAACCTGGGAAGACTTCCAGATTCATCTTTCTTAAAAAATGGATGTGTTCAGCATTGGCTACACTGATCAGAATTATTCTTTGTGCCACAAGCCATCATCAGCATGATGATAATTCAGAAACAAGCCCAGGCTCACTAACAGATCATGTGTTTGGTTGGTCCTGGCCTCAGCCGTTAGAATTGGTAAGTCTTTAAGGAAGGACTGTCTGATCTGGTGCACTTTTGTTATTTCTGTCTTGATATTGGGCGGCCAGATACTCAGTTAGATTAAGTTGGCACAGCTCCATTCAATTTAATGCTTAGCTAATGATCTAAATAAAAAAACCCAACACAGCACATTTATCAGTCATGAATTTCTTATTAAACATCCAAAATTATGAAAAGTTCTCCTGCACTTCCCTGCATTTTTGGCTTTTGTCCTCCCATCTGGTTGCAAGATTGTTGTTTTAACTTCTATTACTTGCTCATTGTTCATCGCTGCTGCCCTGCCTTTTTCTCTGAAGCACCAACAGCTATGTCTAGAAAGCTGCTACACAGTCCTGGATGCCAGTGTAGTTGATTTAGTCTGAATTTCAACACAATTCCTTTAAAAGCCATCCATACTAAGTGCTTTACAGTAAGATCACACTCTTATTTCAGTAGAGCTGGAATTGTGTGATAATGTTGACATCTACATACCACTTCACTGCCATACACTGCAGTGTAACACGGGATTTTAACATTCATTGGTATTGTTTTAGTAATATGTCCCTGGATAAAGGTTGCTAATAACGCAAAGTGTGTGATTACTCCAGATTGGCCAAAGGTTATTAAACTCAACAAGGCTGCTGTGGAAGGGTGTGTTTTCAAGCAATAGGTATGGACGTTCCAAGTACTCCAGTCCTAAAGTTTCAGTATCAAATGGGGGGATAGAACTTACTGAATTTACGTGTATAAATTTTATTTAAAGTGTGAGTTCTCATAAAATGAAGACTAGAAAGTAAATGTCGATGGGACTCTTTTTGCCCATATAGGGGACTATGGCTGAATTAGGCAAATCTTCTTGAAAATCTTGTTCAAAAGGAAAGGATTTTAAGACCTGATTGTCAGCTGAAATAACTCTGAAGAACTTCACTGAAGTCTACAAGAAGATAGACGAATTTATACTTTCCCAGAGTAAGGCCTACATTTTATAAAGGCTTAGAATATGACATGGTGAAATGAGAAGAATTTGGCTTAAGATATTTCTGTAAGATCAATCTGTTTCGTATGGTCAGACTCCTTAAAGCCAGTGTTTAACAATCTGATTCTCTCGCTATTTATAGCTCACTTCAGACCATAGGCCATCAAGTAGTGACAAGCAGCTTTTCCTGAGTTACTCTGAGCTTACTTTGGTTGCCAAGATATTAAAGGGGTTTTGGCACTTAAAATATCATGAGTAAAATTTCATTATATCCACTGCTCAAGAGGCTGATTACACTTGCGTGCATCTACTGTCGAGACACAAGATTGGTAGCCCTAGGTATATGTTGCCACAAAGAAAAGAATATTTAGTGTAAGTGTTCTTTTTTTTTTTTTTTTTAATTCAAGATAATTAAAAGAAATAGTGATAAATAGGGCAGAAGTGTTGCATCGCTGCCTAGAGACAGTATGTAGAAAGCACAGTATTTGGGTAAGGGTTTTCTCAGGGGAGAAATGCATTAGTCTCAGTAATGTAGGCTTGTTTCTGCAAGTTCATTGTGGTAAAGACTTTGCAGAGATTGTTAATATGCATCATGTGCTTTCCAAAAGAAGGCTTACTATGATAGACTGGAATGGCTTGGTGTCTCCGGGTACTGTAATATTATGTAGTGAATTTTTTTCAAGTGTTTCAAATATTTCGTAATTGAATTATATGACTGATAAACTTCTGCAAGTAAATGTGTAAAAGGCAAGTTTCCAAGCAGAACACAGGCCCTTCAAGCTCTGCAGGAGATAAGCCATCTGGCCTCTGTCCACTAAAGCACTTAGGTACGTGTGCAGCTTTAAACACCTTGCAGTCCCATCATCTCACATTTTAGGCATCAAACTGCTTGCATCAGTGAGGCTATTTGGGTACTTCAGTTTATTAACATTTTTAAGAGGTTTGCTAGATCGGGATGGGTTTAAGGAACTCAGCCCAAAAAAGGGCTTTCTTTAGGGAGAGTGTTCTGCACTGTGGGAGGGAGATGCAACCATGTCTTGGATCGCTTTGTCTCCAGAATGAAGTAGAAACTTTCTGTGAATGCTACAGCAAGAGTTTCAACAACTGAAAAATGGGTGCACCTGCTGGTTTTTCTTATTTTAGTTTGATCCTTGTATGATTTTAATTAGTTTTTCTACAGGATACCTTAAAAATATGGCGTCAGTGGTCCTTAAGCAATATCTATCCAGTGCTGCGTGATTAATACATTTCTAAACTAGAGGATTAGATGTGGTGCCCAATGTGTGATGGACTGTGAATTGTCAAGAGAGCGAGCCTTTGAGCCACTAAAAATATGAAAAAGAGCATAATTTGTTATCATCTGAAACAGATATGAATATTCTTCATATCATGGTATATTAAGAAAAAAACAGAAGTACAGCGATCTTGAGTTACTGTTTCTTCCTTTTCAAGTTTGTTTCTTGGAAATAGAAAATATGAATCTGTTGGAGAAATATCTTTACTGGGGGGAAAAATAAGAAATAATTCTATGAAAATGGAATCTGATTCTGATCTCCTTTTTACTGATGCTAATTGCAACATTTCACTTAAAGTGGGGACTGTCAAGAGATGCTGGACAGCCATGGCCCACAGCATGTTGGCCAGAAACTGAGTAAACACTGCAAAGAACAACATAATCAGATGAAAAATTTTGGTCAGTAGAGAAAAGCTTTCGGTATTTTGTAAGAAGACGTAGATTTGGAGAAAGTGAGACTGTTAGGAGATGGGAAGCAGGAGTTCAGCCATCAGATAAGATGACACAAGGCAGGCATTGTGAGATGGAAGAAAATCATCAAACGCATAGGAGGAAGCGCCATGTCTTTGTATTCTTTTATAGTATTTTGACTTTGCATGTCAATTGGTACAAATATTTCTGGGAAATAAAATTCAAAGTCACAGTACTTGTAAAGATCAAAAATTACTTAAGCCTGTTACCTTGGTACTATGTATATGACAGATCTATTACTGACCTGATTTATTAAGTGTTGTTACAAGCCTGCATAGGTATACTTACCTTCTGCTTTTATATCTTAAATCTTTTTTCAAACAGAGAAATTATCATAATGTGCAAGTGTGCACAAAAGGTACTGCATAGATATGCTACAGAACCTGAAATTCACCCATTGCTACTACAGCTTTGTCATGCAGACAAGCCCTGGTTAACTTTATAGTAGATGCTAAAATGACACAGTGGGACAGGTTTTGTAGCTATAATTTCATCACCGTTTAAGCAGGAGAGGTTATTTTCAAATCAGTCCAAACTGATACAGAACGCTTAGCTCTTTCTAAGTAAAAGTCACAGGAGAAATCATGAGCTTTAGCAGAGAAATGGAAAGGAAGAGGGCATAAGCACACAGACAAAACCCCATGTATTTCTTTAAGGATATTAGAAGCGGGAAGGCAAGGAGAGGTGCTGGCTAACAGCTCTGCAGTGGCCTTACTTTTCTTATCATTTTATATAATATATTATCATAATATATATTATATCATTGATCTGGCTTAGTCTTCACCACAGAGAATGATGAAGAAAAGCATGCTTGCTGTTAGGTGCTTCAGCTAGTAAGAGTGAAGCACAAACAGACACTAAGTCTTTAAAAGAGAAGATGTTAACCAGTTCAGTTTAAGATAGTGGCTTACTGGTGATACACCAGTGTTTCAAAGGAATTGGTCACAAGGAATGAAGATGTAGGTAAGATGCTATAGAAATCAGCCCCTGTTGACATTCTTTTGCCTTGCTTCAATGATCAGAAGATGCCACATGTTGCACTTTTTTTTTTTTTTTTTAAAAAAGAAAGATATTAAAAGTTAATCTAGGAGTTAGACTATTTTAAACCTTATTTTAGTATTTCTGAAAGTGTAAAAAAAGAAAAAAAAGAAAATAAAAAAGCCAAACATAATTTTAATAGGAGGAGAATTAAGTTCTTTACTAATGGAACTATGATAAAACTTATACTGTTCAGATTAATTTAAGGCAAGTATATTTATCCAAGCTGTACTAAGAAAATGTATAAAGTGAGTATGATTAATACTTATGGCAATAATTTCTGGCATGGAGAACAGGAGTAAAACAATTCTGTACTTAGTTACATACAAATGCATAACTTCCTATGAGGGGGGACAGGGGAATCAGGTCTAGTTTCTGTAGCTGTTTTCCACAGATGTTAAAATAAAGATTGCTTGTTTTACATGTGTAATATTTGTGTTCTTTAAAGTATTTAGAAATCAAATTTTTCCTTTGGAGGTGTTAAGCTTGCCTGCTTGGTTAACAGACGGTAGTGCCCCAGCTATTCCCACCAGGACTCAGGCTCCTGCTATTTACCTCTTAAGGTAATTAGAGTCTCTCATGTTTACATCTGAGGCCTCAGACACATAAATGAATTTATCCTTGCAACATCCCTGTTGAGATCTGGTGATCCAGACCTGAGCTTACCCCCAAATTATTGTACATGTTGATCTGCAGGAGCCCTGGGAGACTAATCCTCCCATTCTGCTCAGAGGAACCATACTGCTTCTCTTGCCTGTCGCGTTTTATGTTTGAGAAATAGGGTGAATTTTACCCACAGGGTTTGTCTTTTTACTTTTTAGCAAATAAGACGAAAACTTGTTACTGAGCATATTTTAAAGTCATCCTTGCATCCTTTTTCTGAGGTATATTTTTCCTGTACAAAGCAAGTGGTAATAAAAATTTCACTTTGAAAGAATGCAATAGATGTGAAATGGTGCCAATAACTTCAGTGTTGTGTTACAGGGTTTTGAAAAATGAAATAAGATACTCAAAGCAATTAACAGACATCAGATTTCCATTCTAGATGCTGAATGTGATTAGAAACTGTAAATGAATAATGCTTCATTCCAGCTGTTCAGGGAGCAGGGTTTCATGCACCATAGCCATACTAAGCATAGCTGTACTTGTCTTTGCACAGCCCATCAAAATACCGTTTTGATTAATGGGCTTTACTCTGTTAGAGGATTGCAGAGTTATAAACTATGGGTGTCTCTAATATAACAGAGAAGAGTAAATCTATTATATATGGTAAAAGTTATAGAGATTCTGTTTGAATCAAAAAGTCTTTGGACAAAATTCATATTAAGGTTCTATTTAGCAATAATGTTCCGAGGTGCATTTTGGCTCTTTGTTTCATGGAATAGACAGTTTTTATGTGTGTAGTCTACAGCAGTAATTGCAACAGGAACTAAAGTTTATTGCCTTCCAATTCTCCTGCATGGTGTGTTTTCATTCATTTAAAAGTTGGGGGTGTGTGGGTGTGTGTGTGTTTATATCTGTTCCAAACCCTACTAAAGGAAAAAAGAAAATTCTCTGGCAATTTTTTTTTATGGTGAAGACACCCTGGCTTTGCTACCAGTATACTGAAGAAGCTGGTTTTATTAGTCAAGTGAAGAATGTAGCAGTCTTATAAAAACAAATCATGGACAAGCTCTCGGCGTTGCCTGAGATATCTTAGATTCTAGTGCTAATCTTACGGGAACCCTTTTCAGTTAATTGCTCGTCACACCCTAGTGATAAAGTCATTGTAACTCTTGTGGTGTTTTCTTTCCTGTTGATTACGTGACATTTAAACTATCAAAACCTATATTCCTCTTTAAACTAGTGCTGTCAATTTGGAGTTGGGAATTAAAGGTCTTCCAAAGAATTTTTCCCCATGTACTTGTTCTTCCTGTTAATTGTGTAAAAGAGCTTTTGTCTGAATGTGCTTCTAAGGCTTTTAATCATTCATGTACTTGCTAGGAAGCAGCAGCCTCTCACTTGATCATGTATTATCCAAGTGACACTAAGTAATTTCCACATTAACTTTTCCATTTACTTACCATAGTTTTATGAATGGCTGTTGTGTTGGTTCTCCCCCACCCCCTTCTTTTCCTTCTCCCGATCCTTCCTTTCTTTATGCACAGGGTTAGCTGAGAGCCTGCCTCCTAACACACACTCTCTTTGTGCTGCTCCAGAAATAAACTAGGGCTTCCCTTGTCATCTAAGCTGAAGTTTTATGTCATTAACTGCTGCTACTCACTGCTAGATGCAGTGAGCAGAGCGCTGCAAACTGCCTGGGATATTTGCGTCTTGATTCTCCATGGCGTGATTCCCTTTGTCATCTGTTGCATCACTGCAAATGGGAAAGCTGTACCGTTCCAAATGGAAAAAGTTTTTTTAGTTGTGTAAGATCATAGAAAAAGGGGAGTAAACCTCATCGGGTCAATCATTCTGTCCCTGGAAAGCACCATATCTTCATCCGTCTTACTTGCAAGATCATAAAAGTCTCCAATGATGGAGACTGTACAACGTTTGCAGGCAATCTGGTACAGTACTTCTGTGTGTTCATCAGTAGGGTGTGCACAAATGCACCTCTAGATACGTGTGTATGGTCATACGTCCAGGCAACTTAAAACTCCCTCACAGCAATTAAAGGCCCCCTTGCTACTTGTCCTGTCCATAGTGAACTTGGAGAACAATTAATTCTCTTGCTTGGAGCATCTTTTTATGTGTTTTGATTTCTTGTTATATCTCCAACTGATATTTTACTAACTGGCCAGCCCCTCTTCTTTATATCATTTCATCACAAAGATAGAAGCATTGGAGTGTAACAGGGTTTTAGGTTTCAAATTCTGTGGGGCTTTGTTTTGTTTTTTTATTATTTTGCCTTTTTACAAAATACCCAGATCAGTCCCCAAAAGACTGGTTTTTTGTGTTGTTGTTGGGTTTTTTTGTTTGTTTGTTTTTTTTTTTTTCCTCATCTGTTTTTGTCTGGATTTTGTTTCTGTTACCAGCATTATCCTCTGCAGCTTTGGGGACCATTTTTAATTAACCGCTGCTTCATCGAGGGTAAAGGCCCACAGACATTGTGCTTTTGTGGACAGACATCAAAATGGAGACTTGTGTTTTAATTTCTCTGCAATACACAGCTTTGCTAGGAAACAAGGTGATTAGGTGTTGATTATATGATCTCAGATATGTCTTCACATTCTGCATTACTTCAGTACTATTTCTCTAAAAGCAGTGCTACATTATAATAGTTTGGCATAAAACATTGACAAGCTAATTGTAAAATTTGACTTTTAGAAGTAACGATGCACAGGTTAATCTGATTCATCCAAGCTCTTGTTTTGTGTTGTTTTGGGTTTTTTTTAAAGGGATTCTACTTGACTTGGCTACTGTAATTATATTTGCAAAATTTAGAATTTTATCACAGAGTAATTATGTTTCTTGACATTTATTTATACGTACACACATACATACAATATGGTGTATGTTGCTTCATTTTCATATTGAGCTGGACATTCAGGGAGTTTGAAGTGAGAAAAGCGTAACCCGTTTTCTCCTTTCTCCAAAAGTTTGTGGTAATATTAAATGCAGGCACCTCATCCCTGGCAGTGCCTTCAGTGGGTGCAGCAGACGAGGCACCCGACACTTTCTGGACACAGGGTTTCTGAACGCATTCACAGCACCCTGTTCCCTTGTCAGGCCCCCACTCTTCCTGCGCTGCATCGGTTCCTCCATGCCCGTGGTGGGAGCCCAGAGCCCCGGGCAGAGGCAGGGGGTGTCGGTGGGGCTGGGGAGCCATGTCTGCGCGGTGGAGGAACAGAGCACACACATCACTGCTGTGTTCATATGTCTCAGCACCCACCTCCCCCCAGACGACGTCCTTTCACTGCATGGAGAATTATTCTTCAGAGGCTTTCCTTTCTTCTGCTGATCAACAGAGCTGACAATATATTCTCCCCTTTTTGCTTTTATCATCATCCACTTAGCTTATTTTCCTCTAGCATCAAACTCTCTCCAGCTTTAATTCATCTCTCACATAGATAAGTCAAAAGCTGCAATTATTTACAGTGTATGAGGAGGAGGGAGGGAGCGCATTAATTTAGAAATCATTTAAAATTTACTATTCATAAAAGGTGGTGTATGGAGAGTTCTGGCCTCCATCCACTCAGCCAGAAAACAACAGACCCGTGTAGTCAGAAGTAGTGCCAACTATTCCTGTCTCCTACAGCAGCCTCGCTCTGCGGGGACCTGAAAGATGAGAGGTCTGCCTTTCCCTGACCCTGCACGGTTCATGGCCTTGCTGCTGGAAAAGTCAGAATCCCTTCTAGTTCTGATGCTGAGACACTCGCCCCGCTAGGGGCCTCAGTTGTGGCTGTTGGCCTGTGTTGCCCAGATCGAAGGACCCCTCGAGCATTGCTTTCGGGGTGTGGTAGTCTGGGGAGCGGTGGCCAGGGGACGGTCATTGGAATATATATCCTGCACAGGGTATTCAGGTGGCTGGTGGTCATTCTGATGGAAGTGTGGGGAGGGAAAAAAAAAAAATTATCTCAGCACATGTTCTTAGGCTGTATGCCATTAAATTGCAGAAGACTGGATGAGTAATTTTCTGAGATAAGCAACATGTAATGAACACGTGTGGAAGGAAGAATATGTGAGTACTACCAAGGCGCTTCTCAAGATATGAACCAAGCAGCACAGCGGTAGGGATGGCTACCAAAAATATTTGTTAATGGCTGGTGAAAATAAAGTTACAAGTGAGCAAATATCCTCTAACTCGGAGAAGAAAATTAAGAGTATACAGCTGACAAAGTATCCCCTCTGGAAGGAGTAGGTGGATTGAGGTGGAGAGCTGTTATCCAGCTGGGCTTCACACAACCCCTGAAAGATGTCAGAGAAAATATAAGTGTTCATCAGTACTGGCATATGCAATATGCTTATATCTAATACTTACGTGGGCTTCTGCAAAAGATTGATGATTCATATGACACATCCAGAGAAAGCACCAGGAATGGGGTGTTGGGATAACCTGCAAAGGCCGGCGCCCTGTTGGCACCTCCTTAGGCTGGATCACGGTTCTGGCAGCAGCTGGAGGCAGGGAGATGCCTGCCAGCCCCGCATCCCTGCCTCAGCACGCGCTGTGCGGTCAGGTCACAACCTTAAAACATGAAACGCGTGACAGCAGCTCTGGTATCACTCATGCAGGTGATCACTGTGATACTCACCCTCCTCCTTCCCACCTCTAGGTCCATGCTGAAAATAGTTTAAACTATTGTATTTGCTTTGGGGCAGTCTCTTCAATGGCCCAATGCCCAAAGATAGGCTGCCCATATCTACCCAGTTTTTAAAGAAGATTGTTAGTTTCTTCTTTAAATTCAACCTTATTTTAAAAGAGGCTTTTCTGTACCAGCATTTCACATGGGTGATGGGTTAGGGATGGCCAGGGCCACGCTCTGTAGCAGTTAGAACTAACTTTTAAATTACCTGGATTTGCCACATTTCACCTCTAAAGAGTCTTTGAAATTAAAGTAGGGATAGGTGCAGTCTTCCAAATTCAGCTGGGTTCACTGCAGACAGTACTACCCAACTGCAGGTTGATGCTGAACTTTTACCACCCTTAGAGCTCTACAGTTTCAAATTAGCTGAACTGGTTCATCTCTGTCTGCCGATGAAGTAAATGAAGTGTGCTGGGGAGATTTCTCACTGCTGAGTTTTGAGCTGTGGAAAGGACCTCTAGGCAGAAGATGATAAACATGCATGAATCCTGCTTCGGTCCATATGCTCTTACGGTCTCCCACTCGGATGCATCACCCTATAAGCAGGGAATTCTCCTTGTTGCATAATTGAGGGATGATATACATTTATCCCATATGGTTCTGAAACTGGTCCTTTCTGTACTGCCTAGAATGCATGTGGAAGCCCTTGGGAAGAGCAGTATAAAACAGGGATCATGAACAAGCAATGGTGAGACTTACTGGTACCACTCTTCCTGAATCAGTTCTATGAAAACAAATTGCTGTGGGACGTTCATTACAAGAACTTCCTTTGCAGCTGCACATTAATAACTCTCCTCCTCTCTTTCTATCAACAGGAGCAAAATTTGTAAATAATGCTCTGTAACATGGAACAGTGGATTCTGTGAGAGTTTTACGCCTAGACAGCTGATGCAGCAAGGGACCTTTGCAGCTTAAACAGCGCACCGCACTTTTGTAAATGGGGCCCTATAGGGTTACAGGAGGCAATGAATGACCTTGGACAACTGGGGTTTCGCATGAGGTTTAAGTCCTGCACCCTGTAACTAGCGGTATTTTTAGAATGCTATTAGCCTCAGTGAGAGCACTTAACACGCTTGAAGTGCAACATACTCTTAAATATTTTGCTGGAGTAAAGGAGTAGTATGCTCAGCATCCAGTAGTTTCCAATATTGGATTAGTGCTAAGGTTATACAAATCTTTTTATTTGGTTTGAGTATTTTGATTTCCAGACTATTTCTTTGCAAGGATATGCACAGGAAATCATTTCAGACCTGTGGTTTTGATATTGTACATTTGTTTTAATAATGTGAATACTGAGGTGCAAAAGGACTCATTTGGAAATGAGTAAATAAATGATGGGGGAGTCAGAATACTTTATTTTCTTAATTAAATTGAAATTTTATGGTGCAAACGTGTAGTTAGAAAACAGCTAATTCTCAGCTGACAGGATTAGAATTTCCATAGAGAAGTGTGCGTTAGAAGGTGTATTCAACTGTGCTACTGCTGCATCTTGTTTTGTAAATGGAACTAAATTGCTATCGCTGGTCATCTTATAAGCGCTGTTAGAGAATTGGTGTAGTAGTACTATTATTACTATTTTTCTTCTGTTCGATGGTAATCTTTGAATAGAAATAAATATCAGCCGTAGTCTCCATCAGAGACAATGGAAGAGGGGGAGGTTAAGTCTTTTGGTGCACATGAGGGGCTTAAAAATTTACTGTACTACTTTTCATTTTCGCTGGTTCATCTAGATCTGGAAGTCATTTATGCCAGCACACAATTGGTCCTGGAAATACGTAGTGATGCTCGCTGGCAGGAACCTGAGGAGCAAAGCTGGAACACTCCTTTACATTGTAAAGGAATGGACTCCCTGTGGTTTTATATAGTATTTCAAAATCTGAGAAGATGACAAATGTAAATATAAAGATTGTGGTTCATAACTAATTTTACTGAAAACATCAGTTGTACAGAAGTATAATGATGGAATCCTTAACTGTCTGTGCTAATAGAAAGCATATTATAAAACTTAAAAAGTCATGAAATTCAAAGCAAAAATCTAATTGACAGCCAACGGTGGAAGCTTCAGTTTTAAAATATTGGACCATAAATTCTGAAGAAAAAATTATTTATACAGAAATCAAATTTCTTACTATAGGGAGTAATAGTGTTTCTTACAAGTGTTGCCCATTAATGCTAGTTTCTTAACAGTTTTAAATTCAGCTTCCACAAACTAACCATAAATAAGTGCAAATAGTAAAGTTTCACCATCCAAACCTGTCCAAATTTCAAAAGAAATTATTAGAAACTGCATTTTTAAAGGCTGTATTTTTAATGATATAGGCAAATGAAATGAATTGATGCTCTTTAAAGGTTTTGCTAAATCAGGACTTTAACTTATCATTTTGCTTATGTGAGCAGTTAAACCAAATGAATCTACTCCAGAGTGGATGTTACCCATTAAGACTGATTCAATCTAACAATCCAAAGCTACTTAAGGGGTAGGTAATGCATCTCTGTCCCACTGCCTCAATCCTACACCTGGTGCTCCTTCCCCCTTGTTTTCTCTGGAATCATTGGCTTCACTGGGCCCAATACAGCTCCCTAACTTTGTAGAGAATCATACACTTGAGTTTTCCAGATCACTATTTTTACTTCTAATTTAGCAGCATGAATCAGACTGGGACACAAAGTGGGATGGAATGATGAGAGGTGGAAGCATAAAAACAGTATGAGCAGGGCCACTTTCTTTCAGAAGCTCATGGTGGCTCAAAATAGGAGGTGTAATGTCCTCTTGACCAGAATGGGTGCTCAAACTATGTGATATGGTCTCTAAACTCTAGATCTTTGCAATTTTCTTTTTCATTTTAGAAACTAGTTAAAGACTATATAAAACAATATATAAATAGCCTTTCAATATATAATGGGGACCTCATAAGAAAGACAGAGAGACTTTTTACCAAGGTCTACAGTGACAGGACAAGGGACAACGGATTTAAGCTGAAAGAGGTTACATTGAGATTGGACATAAGGAAGAAACTTTTTCAATAAGGGTGATGAGACACAGGAACAGGTTTCTCAGAGAAGTTGTAGATGCCCCATCACTGGAATTGTTCAAGGCCAGGTTGGTTGGGGCTTTGCGCAACCTGATCCTAGTGGAAGGTGGGGGTTGGACTAGATGATCTTTAACGTTCTCTTCCAACTGAAACCACTCTGTGATTCTATGTAATTCTGAAATTTCAGAAGCTGGGTTTTTTTTGGACTTTGGGAGGTGTTTTGTTTTAGGTTTGGTGGTTTGTTTTGTTTTTTTTTCCCTTCTAACATTTTTGATTCTTCTACCCTTTCTCCACTTCTCCTGTATAAGTGTATAACTGTGGTGCTGTCTGCAGTATAACTCCTTGGTGTCCTGAAGCATCCCTGAATTTGAGGTACCAACCTATATTTCCTCCATAGGCTTGCTTGAGATTCTATTGCTTTTTTGTCCCTTGAGCTGCTGTGTTTTAATCCGTTGAGTATAAATAGCATTTGGAAGAGCATCTCTGAGTTTTGAGACTAATTTCTGAGGAACATAAGCTCGCCGTAATACCCCTTCTCATAGAAGGGTTTTGTGAGACACTGATCTGGCACTAGCTCACACATTGCTCAGCTGACTGAATGACTGGCTGTCACCAGACGGAAGAAGTCTTTCTGCCTACTCCAGGCTGAGCTGTTCTACCCTGTGGGCTGTGCTGGTCCCAGAGGGAAAGCAGCAGAAATTTACCCAAGGAACATGGTGACTTTTGAGGGTGGATGGATACTTAGAGTTCAAGCACGTCATTAAAAAATCTCAATCAGCCACAAAATTTTGGGGGTATAAGGAGGAGAGTGGGGACAAAAAGGCAAGTGGAAACCAGGCACAGTGGTTTTCCATGATATAGAGCCATTAGCTCAACTGCTGGAGACACTACAGCTGAAGAGATGGTCCACTGCTCTTGCATCTCCAAAGCAGTGCTTTGCTAGGTAGCATGCTCACTATTCAGGAGGCAAGGAGAGGCTTGAAGATCCAAGAAATAGCAAAAAAAAAAAAAAAATCCTGCAAGTTAAATATTTCCTGCATGTTTATCACTCTGAGGCAGACAGAATATTTTTTGTCAGTGGTTGCAGGTACCCAGACTTTCCAGTCTCCCTGTCCATGCGTCTCTTGCCCTGTCTTTGCAATGTTATCTGTGTAGGTCTTGTACTTCAAGGAATAAAAAAATCATTCCTTTGGACTGTTGTCTTCTCTGAATATCGCAGTAGCTCCAAGGACTTATTTTGGTGAAAGTGTGAAGAAAGAACTGGGAGTATTTGTGTGCTCATTTGCCATCCCTTTTAACTTTTTTTTCTTTTTTAAAAATTATGATGATTATCTATTGTTTTAAGCTCACTCATGCAGCCAAGTTTTGCATGGGCTGTGCTATCCCATTGTTTTGGTTTTTGTTGTTTTTTGGGTCTTTCTGTTTTGGTTTTTTTTTTTATTTGAAAGAGCAACCATTCTGGTGAATCATCTCTATTGTTCCATGTTGGGACAAAATACAGCACGAGATCTTTTGAAATTTGGGGGCTGAAATACTGGGAAACAGAGGCCCCTGAGATTAAGACCATGTTTGGAAACAAAAATTGAGGTTTTTATTTTATTTATGTGTGTAGATATACATGTCCATATGTGTGTATACACACAAAACTTTAAAAATATACAGTGAACACCATACATATACACACAGGGCTGCTAAATTGTAACACACCTTAATGACCTGACATGGTCAGCAGCTCTAAATATAACCTCCAGATCACTATTGCTTACTTTATGGTCTTGCTCTTGAAGGAAACCAAAGAAAAGCACATTTACAATAGAAGGCTACTGTTTTCATAGGAGCTCTCCATGAGCAGCACCTCTGCAATGTAGACACTGGAATAACTTATTTCTTGTCTAATGATAGATTGAATTAGTTTAGTTTAGGTATTTGAATTGGAATATTTGTCTTAGTCTTCCTTTATCTCTCCAAGATATATACTTCAGCACATTTTTCAATTAAAAACAAAGACTCTTGGGCTGAGTTGCTAAATTTCAGCATAAATTTTTATTCTGAAGTTATAAGCCCCCGAAAATAGCAAGGGGGAAGATTATAACTGCCTGACACTACCTTATCTATATAGCTGAGAACAGCATCACTACAATAAAAGAAGATAGCAGTGTCTCCCATTGATTGTTGTTTGATGAATGTAAAGCAATTTACTGGAATGCAATTAGCATTCGCAATCGCGTTACCGTGGGGAATTTTTTTATGCTGGCTTTGAATTGAAAATCTATACATTTTCTGGCCATGAGTCACTTCTAAGGAAGCTTGCTTTCTTGTTTCTTTTTTTTTTTTTTTTTTTAAAGGTTTCAGAGCTATAATTTGTGGAATGCTGAAAGGAAGTAAACCTAGAATTTTTATGTTTAAAATATGCTGAAGGACAAATTGTACAGTATGTCTACTGCAGTAGATTACTTGGATTTAAATTTGTAATGCACAGCATTGCTGGGGAATTAGTTTTTCAGGGTTTTTATAGACAGAAATACATCTCTTGAAAAACAAACGGCTTCTAGATATGGATATCTTAGCAACCTTGAAATAATTTTATAAATGTATGAATTAAGAAGCTTGAAGTACACCGATAAAATAAGCAGTATGCTGAAACAAGAAGATCTGTGTACGATTGCAGGGTAATAATAATGCAAGATGTAACAGTGCTACATTTTCACAAGCATCCAGATCGCCAACAAGAAACGTACATGCGTGCAAGTGCTTGGCTGGACACACCGTTCTGTCTGCACTTTAAATAAGACTAAATTTAGTTATGTCCCAGTTGTGATTATTTCTACATCACACAGGAATTATATAGACATTTTACAAAAAAATACATACAGAGGTGTTGATTCACAATTTGAATTTTCTGTTGACATGTATGTGAACGATTGCCAGTGATGCTGGAGAAATCTCAGCTGACATGCAGAGGGTATCAATGAAAAATGTGTGTATGTTGTAGTGGGCTGTCAACATCCTCCTGATGATGACACATGAATACGATAGCAAAAGTAATCTGTATGGTGCTTTTTAATGGCTTCTGTGTGTTATGGACCCAGTGCTGCTATCCTAACTCAAAGACTACCACAGAGAATTATTTCCATAGAGAGCTAGCTGTGAATGTTTGTTGTTTTCAAAATACGGTTATTTTTAAAACTCTCAGTTAATGCTGTCTTGCTATAATGGTATATAGTGTACCTTAACCACTTTAGGAGAAGCTTCTCTTTTATGTGTTTGACCTTAGAGGTCTTACAAAGTCCCATTCTCTATTGCACTTTGTGTACCTTAATCTCTGTGAGGTCTAGAAAGAATTGCTGCTGAATTCCTGGATACTATATTAATTTTCCCACTGGGCCGTTATCTTCTGAGCTTTCAAAGGTTTTATTTTTTTTTTTTTTTTGTAATGAAAACCTTTAAAGAAAGTATAACAGATAGGAATAGGAACAAAGGCGTTTCTATGTTTATAATATAGTGCTAGATCCTGTCATTTTTTTTTTCCCATTGAAAACTTCCTTCAATTTTGATGGTAACAGTGCCATTGTAACGGTAACCTTTTCAACTGGGGTTGGCATTAATATTTTAGTGGAGTTAGAAGTGTCTGTGTGCCCCATCACTGCCAAGGAAAAAAGAATGCTATCCCCATTTGTCCCCATTCACTGCTGCAATCAGGCTGTGCCTTGGCACGTCTGCCATCTTAAGGAGAGGCTGGAGGCTTTGGGACACATCTTCTGTTGGTAATAAGCAAACGTAATTTAGGAAGACTCACTAGGGTAGCAATGCAGTCCCCGCTTCCTGCAGAATTAACTCTTTGCTGCGTTTTCCTTTAACATCAATAACTGGTTCATTATGTCCTATTTTCCACATTTTCTCCTGAGGAAAAAGGCGAGATACTTTTGCCATGTTGACACAGCCTCAAATTTTCTGTCACTTCAGTTCTCTGAAGACCTAAATCAACCAGTATGAAATGCAAGATGCAAGGAACGAGGTAAAATTTTGACTGTATGAACAGAAACATGAATCATTTTCCCTGGCTGAAATACCAGAGACTTTTTATTGCTGAGTTTCAAGTCTGGATGTGTTCCAAATAGAATTATTGCAAACAGTTTTCTTGAGGAGGGAGATCTGTATTCCTTATATATTAAACTTCTGAAGTTAACCTCTTTATGCATCTCCTCTGCCGTATCGCTGTCTTCCTCAGACCACAAATTGCATTGCTGTGCCTTTACTGTCCTCACTGAACAGTCCTAAGGCTAAAAGCATAGTGGCTTTGTCCTATATGGGGCAAAATATTTTTCTTTAAGTCCGTCCTGTCATTTTGTGTTTGTAAGGCTGGTGTGGCACTTTCAAATACATTCCTCCCAATTCTGTCTTAGCTGCTATTCTTCTGGAACACACCTATTTCCTGGGCTTCAGCGGAGTCTGGCATTTCATCCAGACGCTGCTTAGACTAAACCATGGCTGGTAATACCTGTAATTGTCTGCTGGGTGCTATCTACCCAGTGTTCAGACTGGGGAAGATGCTATGCCGCGGCTTTCTCTACTCTGTGAGCGGTGACATGTCATGGCAGAGGGACAGGCTGGCTCGGGAGCCATCACCTGGCACGAAGGCGAGAGTGTGCCGGGCAGCTGTTTGAGCTACTCTGCTCCTGTGTGATCAATGACTCCTGGCTCCTGATAACTTTAACTTAACAGGAACCAGTGCACAGCAGGGGATAGGAGCCACTGTTTGTTGTGCTATTGATTATCTGATTAGCGTTGTCTTGTCTCTGTGAAGGCAACAACTCCTGTTTCTCGAAAGGATAGGACTTGCGGCTTCTCACGGAGCCTTCTCACAGGACAAAGGCTGGTCTTCTGCTTTCTGCAAGCTCGCTGCCATTGTGGGAGCCTCTGCCTGTCTTGAAGGACGGCAGTAGCAATGGAAGCCCAAAACCATCTTTTCACACAGAGGAAAGAAGACAAAGATCATGTGGGAGGGAATATGAGAGGCAATTGCTCCTGTACGTACAGAAACAAGCAGGAGCTTCCTCATGGTAAAATTTGGATGATTCTAGGAGCTCATAAAATATCTTTCCACTTCCATGTGAGGCGGGCATCCTAACTTACCAGGCTTAGTGCTGCTATCCCTCCACCCACACCATGCCCTTCAAGCATTATGGGCAAGGAACCTTTTGACATTTTTTATCTTTTTAAGGACCTTCTCCAGAGGTAAAGGGTGACAGCTGTTAAGCAGGAACTTTGTGGTGCCCTTGTAAGAAGGTTAGTCTGTGCAGAGCCTCTGCCAGCTCTGTGCAGTGCTTTGAGTTCATTTTGACCCTGGTTTTAAAATCATTGGGAATTATTCAGGGGAAAGAATGAATTTTGGAGATCTTGCCTCTCTCTACCAGCTATTGTATGCTGTCCAAGCCAGGGAAGGCTGTTGTACAAGCACAGTTACTACAAGGGAGGTAGACCAGAGGTATTTCATGTAGAAACTGGAGGACTGTGATTCAGGCTAAGCGATGAGTGCTCAAGATGTGCCAGTGAGTCTGGGTGTTTTGAGAACAGATTGCAGCGAACACAGTTGGCTTTGATTAAATATGCAAGCAAACCAATTAAATAATTAACATTGGTAAAAGTTGGAAGATCAGGAATTGCTTACCTTGCTGGGGTTAAAAGACCAAATTGTGTATGTTATTGTCACCGGTGTGAAGGGGAGTAGGCAGGAGGAGGAGTCATGACAGGTTGGAGCTGCTTAGAAATGGTAAACTGAAAACATTTAAACCTACTTATAATGCAGCATCTGAAACAAGGGAGGTAGCCCAGCCCCTCTAAAACCAGTCATTATCACCGTGGAAAGTGGGATTTGTTTATAAAAATAAATAAATAATCAAAGTGCTGCACAGATTGGCATTACCCATCAAGAGGACAGAGTAAACATTTATCAGTTTAGCTCATCAAATCAAATATGGGATTTGAAAAAGGTGCACTGAGGAAGAGATCATGGAAGCTTCAATCACAGCATTTTGCCCAGAATTGAGTCTTGGGAGTAACTTGGAAGAGAAAACTGAGCTCCATCTGCCAAAAGTGATGCATATCTTGAGCTCTCATTTGCATCTTTTTCCTGATAATGAACTTTATGGGCAGCTATCAAGAACAGAACAAGAGCCAAAAGAACCACCTCAGGATTTATTAGTTAAAAGTCCTGAATGGGAACAGTAAACGCAATTTGTTTCAGAATTATGTCCGCAATTCGTGTGTACCTCTATTTCTAGCAACTACATTTCATTTGGTGCAGTTGGGATTAGAAAAATGTAGTATTAATTAATAGATGAAAAATAATTTTAGCCACTCGGTATTAATACATTTGAAAGATACAAAGCAGAATAAAACCAGAAGACAGAGAGCAAAGTGGAGGCAGGAAAGTGGTGTCCTTTGAAACCAATGTGTGCTGAAGTCGTATCAGTAACTGAAGCAGTGGGAGTTTTTCTCAAAGGGAAAAACGTCTCAAAATGTAATTTCTTTTGTGAATGAGGTAAATGAACTAAGGACCACAGCTGATGAAATTAGGCCATAAATGCCAAAGTGAATGTATTTTAGTTAGTTGTCCACACACACAAGAGGAGCACATCTGGGAAGAAGAGTCTGTCCAAGGATCATGGTATATACCTTGTATGGAGAAGCTTATGAAATCCTTTGAGTATGTGTAGGGGGAAAGACATCATCGTCAGATGCTGTGGAACGAGGACCTCCAAAGAACAGCTCTGAAGGGGAATGCCAGTGCCTCCAGATCTGAAATTCAGGTTCAGTGCCTTGCAAAGAAAATTGCTGGGTAGAGGGAAAAAAATGAGAATGCATTTAACTTATGAGGAGTAATATGTACTTGGCTGTTGAATAAGAAGTAAATTACAGGTAGGCAAGGTCTCAAGTGATTGAAAAACAGAAATTTCCTGAGGATTTTTTTAGAATTCTTATTGGAGCACATATTCTTCATGAAAGATGGACTGAAGTCCTTTTTTGTTTAGAAACAATGACAGCATAACCATTTCTGTTGTACACAGTACACGTGAAAGGAAGGTAGATGGTCAGATATTCAAAACTGTTTTAAGGAACAGGGAAGTTAAAACTGTCCCAATGGGAAGACTGGGCTTCCCAATCTGCTTTGCATTCCCCAAATTCCCCTCTCCGTTGCACTGTTTTATATGCTGTCTACAGAGCCTGCTGCAGTCTGAACAAGAGCAAAACTAGCTGCTTACTTGGTACTTGTAACTGTTACAGTCTTCCCCTATAGTGGTTTATCTTCTGTACCTCCCCATTAAGAAGGTGGTGCATTTAGAAAGGTAAACCAAGAATACCTGACTGTGTCAGAACACTAACTGCAGCTAAAAAGTATTAACTTAATTTAGGAAGGCTGAAGTTTCTGCCTTTAAGTTCGGCTATAACTGACAAATTTCAACCTTACCTCCACAATTCTTCATGCTTTATAGCCATAACAACCCACTAACCTATGTTTTCACTTCTGCAAGACTGAATCTTACAGCACACTGGTGGGCAGAAGAATTACCTGACTGCAACTTCGAGAGCAAAGGGAAATCTAATACTGTGCTTTATTCATTATTCTCCTCTTGATATGAGAGAAATTATATATGACAGAGAAATGAATAATGGGTCTTTTAATGTTGCATAACATCCTTGGGCATACCATAAAGTGCCAAGATATCTTGGCTAATAGCTATCACTACCAACCATCAACAGTAGAAAGCTTCTCCATGGACATTAAAGCTGCCATCAAGCCTATTACACAAGAAGATGGCTGAACAATACCAAAAAGAAAATCAACCTGTTGTAAAAATGTTTCACCGTAAGTCACAGCTTGCAATAGATAATTGTAGATACTGCTCTAGATAAGCAAGAGAATACATGATACTGGTAAAAACTCATCACGCAGGAATGGGAGGGACTGTGTTTGGGAAAAGATGATCTACTTTTCTGCCGCATCAAGTAATGAAATCAGATGTTACTGACTAAAAGTTACAAATGGAGTCAAGTCCTTGAAAATAAGTTATGTGTCTGATTAAGGAGTAAATAACCACTGTGGAACTGGTTGTGACATCTCAGCTGCAAAGAAGAGACCAGAGGCTTGGACATACGCACAGCGAAGCAGTCAGCTTTATGCAGCAACCAGAAGTGGTACGTTTGCAGTGTATTCACTAGACACCTGTTTCTGTCACCCGTGCGTTAAGAACTCCTAAGAAGCTAGAGGAATGAAAAAATGAATATACTTTCTAGGGAAAAATAACACTCACAGAGTATCCACATGGAAAAAAAAAAAAAAAAATGGTCCTGTTTCTCTTGTTTCAGAAAAGTGGGTCATTGAAATGGAAATACCAAGCGTACTTTGCTTCAGTCTTATTTTATTTTTTGCCCCTTGAAATAGAACCATTCTCCATAGAAAAAGATAAAGAATTTTTTTTTTAAAAGCGAAAAAAAGCACCACAAAAGCAGGGGAAATTAGTAAAGAGAGCGAGCCAGAACACAGGAGGGACTTCTGACAGCTAAAATACGTGGTAATATGGAAACCTCACATAGCACAGGAACTGTGCATTGAGAGAAAAGTATTTCATCTGCCTCTGGGAAATGAAACTGCAATGGGTAGCTCACAGGAGAAGTCTGCAAAATGGGAAGTGTGGCAGGGCAAGTGGAGGTCCTCTGACCACTGACAAAAAGAACCACCAAACTTCTGATGCTTGAATATTGGGATGCCTAGCTGCCAGCATTTTGGTGCTTTTGAGGATAGGGGCTCATGGAATTGTGTTTGTATTTTGTCACTTTTGGTATTTTGTAGTTCATCTCTTGTATAACTGTGCATCTTATTCAAGCCTGATTTGATATTGATAAATGACATGATGCTGATTTTTTTTTTTTCTAAATCAAAGGTCTGATAATTCTCAGTAATTTATCAGAATTATTTGGTTTTTTTAAAAAGTGGTTTTAGAAAATATACCTGAAATACAGTACAATTATTAAATTATGGGGAAATTAAACTGTACAGGACAGATTATCCTTTTAAAAGGTGGAATTACTACTGCCATCATGCTTAATATGGACTAAAATCAAGAAAGATGCACAGAAATTCATATCGTCATTGGCTGAATTTATAAGGGCCAAGAAGAGAAGGATGCACATCCAAACTGTCATCTCTTAAAGGATTAGGGAACTAGTGAATGTTAGTGTAAGGAGCAATGCTAGAGCAATATTGCAGCATGCGTGAGGGGGAGGCAGTGGCATAGCAGAATGCTGGGATTGTTCACACATTAGATGCGCCCATGTCTGCAAAGGACATGGAAGGAGACTCAAGGTGTGCTTCCAGAAAATGAGGAATTTTTTGGGGAGTTACAGTGAGGCTTACTTGAGTTCTTGTGTTTGGATATTTAAACAACGAAAACTCAATAGTAACCACCCCTTTTCTCAAAAAAACTGCATGTTTGCTAGAGTTTTATAATGGAGTATCTGTAAACATGGGAAGATGCACTATTATGACCATAAACAAAGGGATATAGCTTCAGAAATTTTAGGAATGAGGATTGTTAAGAATTAAGGATGACTGAGATTATCTTTGACATAGTACTGGTTTGCTCATGGTTCCCAGAGTTAAAGGTTCTAGTAAAGATAAAATAATTAACTTTTTCTTTGTCCTAGTATAATCAGTCTGTCATATTAGAACTTCAGAACACACTTAATTCTCAGTTTGTGTTGTGTTTGGTTCTTGGTTGTTTTTTTTTTTTACGTACCAAAAGCTCTTTGCAAGTTCAAAAATTGTAGGTCTTAATTTTGATTATTATAAAGGTTACTGCTTTTTTAATCCACTTTGAACAGTGTTTCATATATCAGTGACTCAAAAAAACATGTGCCTTAGTTGCTCTTGATCCGAGCAGTACGACACACAGAAATATACGTATCATTCTCCAATATTTAGTAAGATTAATCACTGTGTAACAGAAAAAAAGAAAGTTACTTTAAAGTCTGGGAACTTGTGCTTCTGCAGAGCTAAAAAAAAAAAAAATTCTCTCTTGATCACAAACTAGAAAATTCTGGTTCCTTTTGGTTTTTATACTTCATTCAATGTAATCTAGTTCTACAAGACTGTAAGATCACACCACTTAATTTGTGTTTGTTTTGGGGTTTTTTTTGTTGCTGTTAATATTAGAAAAAAAAAAAAATCTTGCTGTGTTCCCAGGAGAAAAGAGTATGTGTTTTTATTTTGTGTACTCTCTTGAATAAAGTGTTTAACATGTGGAAACTTTTCTGGATGCAAAAGGTGCTGTGAAGCTGTTCAGTGATTTGAAATGTTAAAACACCTCTCATGGGAATGGATGAATGAGCAGTTGATTTCATCAGGCAGGTAGGAGACAAAAATTGTACAGATGTGGTAATTTCTTCTAAATGCACCCATATCCTCAAGCATCTACTGCCTAGTTAGTGCCTCTTCTTGTGAATTCACACTATATTATGTGAGAATATCTACATATTTTACTGAAAATTTCTTTTTTTTAGTAAGAGTAGTATGGGCTTTAATAAGCATTCAGTCTGTCAGTACACAGGAAACAGCTCCTAAGGACTCCAATTTTATTTTCTTTTGGAAAAAAGAGTAGGAAGTGATCATATTTTTCAGCAAGCTGCTTTGTATTAAACATCAAATTCAGTTGTTCCCATGGGTGCTATTAGATGTACTATCATAATGGCTGCGGTACTTTTTGAAAGAGCAGGTGGTGAAGCTACAGTGTGTACGGCGTAATAGGAGTGTTCCTGTTCGCGTGAGCTTGTGCGCATTCATACCCATGCACGAGCGTTTGTCAAATCTCTGTTCGTTCTTTGATCACAGTACTTTCATGGGTAGTTTATGAACCAGTCGAGGTCATTCATAGGAGCTGGGAAGGGTTGGTTTGGAAAACACAAAAGACCACCACCCCCCACCCACCCCCCGAAAAAAAAAAAAAACCAAACAACAAACAAACCAAAAAAAACCCCAAAAAAACCCACCTGAAACAAGTAAGCATTTATCTAATGAAGTAAACAGTGGTGTTAGCACGAATAAGTCATTACTCTGTCTATTTGTTAAGCTGACAGAGGAAATGAGTGATATGCTGGCGTGGCAGCATTCCCCCTGCCGCTGATGTCTTGCAGTGCTCTGCCTTGCATGAGATCCTGACGGCTCGTAGCGTAGTCTTTGCAAACTCCGTACTCTTTGCAAAGTTGTTTGAGTTGTTGTCATGACTTAATCAGACAAATTAGGATACAGAAAGTGATAAACAACTGTGTAGCCCCACCTGCCTGTTTATTCGATTTGGAAAACAGATCCTGATGACTAGGCAAACAGCTCATGATAGCCTACGTTCACAGATGACTTTTTTTAATGGAGATTTGCTTTATGCTAATTGTCTTGGTATAGGAGAAGTCAAGCCATTAAATGGCTGCATTGGCTGATTTACAGTGCTAACATGTTCTTGTTGCCTTTCCCTATGTCATGCATATCTTCTTCATATATATTGCCTGGTATGTTCATAGACACCATCATAATCATTAGAGTCTACTATGTGGTGCAGGGTCTCTGGAAACAGGCAGTGGTTTTGGCTTTGTTTCCTATTTAATGACCATTTAATGTTTAATATGCCACCTAATTTGTCATTTTAGTTTTCCTATCTGCAGTTGAACTTGTTTACCTTCAGATGCTTTACAAACACATCATTATCTTATTGTAATCATTATCTGAAAAATTAATCTATAGTTTTCTTGTTCCTCAAAGTATGTGAGGTTTTCATACTTGTTTTTTCTAGATAGAATTAATAACGTCCACAACTGAAAAAGAAAAATTAACGTTATTTCTTAAAAAAGAAAATAAATGTGATGCTACTTGTCTTAAGCAATCTATACAAGCTGCAGATAAGGTATGGTATCATTTTGTAATCCATCCTCTCAGTTGTGTTGATTTGGCATCGCATCAGATTGGGGTTGCGCTAGCAGGGGCTGTATCGTAAGGCGAACCAACGGTGGGCAAAGCAAATCTCTGTGCTGCTAACTCCAATTCTAGCATACATGTTCTGTGCTGCACATTTTAGTCTCTCTCATGCTTTATTGGTATGGCAACTGTCTGATTAGTATAATTAGTGAGTTGAATTTGAAATGATAAACACTGCATCATTTTTGGGACTTTTCGTTTTCTAGGAAAAGGATTACCTTTGAGGCGTTTCTGGCGGGTGAACCAGCCCCTGACAGCCTGCCTTGCTCAGTTCTTTCCCTGGAGCAGCAACTACGCTGCTGCTGTCATCCTCTATGAGGGGGCAGGCTTTTGTGCTGATTGAAGGCCTGTTTTTGCGAAGAAAATGCACTAAAAATCTGAAAGCTGTTTGTCTCTCTTCTGCACCTGGTGTTTTAGATTTCCACTGAGTAAATTGCAACCTTTTTTTGCTATGCTTTTTTTTTTCCCATTTTTTTTTTCCCCAAAGGCTTAGCCTTTTGAATTTAAATAATAAAAATCATAGAACCAATTTGCCAGTGTCAGAAAAAAATTGTAGAGTCTACAAAATATCTACATCCACTATAAACCACCTGTAATTGCATAAATTAAAATGAGTGTTACTACTAGTAGTTACTCTAGTAAAACAGACATTTTACTATAGTTAAATTACTATTCTGAATATTTGAGAGCTGTGTTGTCTTTCAAGTTAACTCTTTGGCAGACATCAATGCTTTAATATTAGTCTATATTTAAAGAGTAGTATCTATAAGTAATAACTATAGATTTATATCTGGCTTCTCTGGGGCTCAAGAGATTACATTGGAAGAAGGCGTTACTGTACTTTAACAAGCTTCAATGAAAAATCCATGCTCCTTCCTTCTGTTTTGACAAGGGAAAAAAAAAAACCAATCTAAGGAACTCCAAACCTATACTTAATCTTTACATTATCCTTGAAGATTACAGTAAAAGGCTAATTTTCAGCTGGCCTACACATTTTTTCTCAGGTGTCCTACGTCCTTCTTAAGTACCACATGTTACACTCCCTAATTTCTGGGCAGAGTTGCTCCCTGCCTGTGATAATTGTAATTTGGTTTTGTTTTTTCCATAGCGCAAACCTACAATCCTAGTGAAGTATCGGTGATGCAGTGAAATCTGTGAACAACTGGCAGCTCTGAGGCCCTTTGTACCTTTCAGCAACTACTCTTAAACTAGACTACTGCTTTTGTCACTTGTTTAAATGGTGTTTCATGGCTTACTTGGGGGGAACTTCAGTGGTTTAGTTGCGCCTGATCCAGCGATGGCACTGCACTAATGCGATTTCATGGAGCCTCCAATTGGATAAAGAAAATGCAGTCACGTAATTACAGCAACAGAATTTCAGCTGTGATGATGTTTTGAGAAAAGGGAGGAAAAAACCTCTCTTACCCAAAGCATCCAAGTGGCCTAAAATGGTAGCGTACGAAAGGCATGATATACTAGAGACATCAGAGAATGGACATCTGAACAGATGAGAAAGAGTAAATGTCACTGAAATAGAACAGATAATGGCTTTTTGCTGCCACATAAATGCTGAGGCCACAAGGTGAAGCAGAAGACATTTCAAAATGGGCAGCATTGATCCTGTGATAAGTCCCATTACCATGATTTTATTTCTGTGACGCTGCTTGATTGATACAGATGTAATAATTTTGTTTCCTAGCTGCTGGTGTATAGAAGGATATTTCCTTAGCGCATGTGCACGTTACCCCTTTCCTTGCACAGTCAGAACTCCCACTCCTCTCTCTGTACCAATACTAACAGAGCGAGACATAGCCTGATGACAGAATACATCTGTATTTTGCTTCCAGGCAACCATATGTAATTTTTTGTGGTGTTTTTATTACATATTTTTGCGGATAATCTAGATGCTTCCTGAAGTTTCATAATCCTTAAGTTGCAGTGTTAGTAAATTATGGATGTGCATCTAGCAGTATGATAACTCATAAATACTGAAACTGCTAACAAATATAAAACAGTCATTTTGTCAAAGCCAAAACCAAAAAGAAATGAAGGACCAGTTTTCAAATGTAGGAAGTTAGTTAAAACCAGAAAACTCACACCAAGCTATACGAATTCTACTTACTCCAGATCTAGCCCTAAACGTAGTTGTGGTTCTGGGATGTTTTATTTTGATACTTTATCTTAAGGAGTAAAAAATTTAAGTATTTTCTTTCTAAGAAATGTTATTGTTCATAAGGAAAGCAATAATTAAACATCTAACAAGCATTTAAAAGAAAAATGTATGTTGTGTGTGTTTATGGTTTTTTTATGGAGTGATTAATGACTGTATAGCTGTGATTGTTTAAGGATGTAAGTGGGGAAATGCCTGTAAGGAATATATATATATTATTAGAGCAACTGATGCAGTTGGAGGAGGGAGACAGACAAGATTCCTGGCACACAAACATTTTTCCTACATATGTTCTGTCATTCAGGAGTGCAGTTCAGAGGCTACAAAATATGCCATACATCTTTGCTGAAGTGGTTACGGTTTATGTCTTTAAAATTAATTTATCTAACTGGTAAAAACATATTTCAAGTTTTGAAGAAGTTCAAAGTATAAAAGACCTTTTCAGTCTTAGAAGAATTTATTTCATAAATTGCCTTACTCAAGTGAATATACTGCTATTGGAAAAAAAAAAAAAAAAAAATTGCACTCGTGCAATTATTTTGGTGCTCCTATTCCAGTGGTGTTTTTTCTTTAATGTGTTTCTCCAGATATGCTAGCTGGTACCTTCTCCTTGTCTGTTTGAACAGGAATAAAGATCAACATGCACTGGAACAGGACTAGAAGAGAGATCTTCTGGTCACTACCCAAGTGACTCCCAAGTAGCTTGATAGTTATAAAATCAGAATAAATAATGAAAGAATATGAGGTGCTAATTTACAGGTGACATAAGCATACCTAGTTTGTCTACTCTTCCATTATTATAGATAAAGGCATTGGGTAATTAGACCTCTCTCTATATATTTTTTTCTCTTTTTTCTTGTGGGGAAAATGGGGAAATGCTTAACTGCTGCATCTAGGGTATTGTCAAAATTAATTAGTTAGTGTTTGTTCAGTGCTATAAAAAGTATTATTGATATTGACCAAGCATGAGATGATTTAAGGTATTTAGCTCTGCTGTTCACTAGGACATTTACAGAGGGAATTTACTGTGAACATGTATGTTCTTGCAGGGTTAGTTCCCATTCATTCTGGGCAAACCAATCAATGAGTAGAAGATTTAGCTGTTTGACATGTTTTATGAGTTCAGCTAAAGATTACACAGAATCACACACACAGAATCGTAAGGGTTGGAAGGGACCTCAGGAGATCATCTAGTCCAACCCCCCTGCTAAAGCAGGCTCACCTAGAGCATGCTACACAGGACTTCATCCAGGCGGGCTTTGAATATCTCCAGAGAAGGAGACTCCACAACCTCCCTGGGCAGCCTGTTCCAGTGCTCTGCCACCCTCAGAGTGAAGAAGTTCTTCCTCATATTCAACTGAAACCTCTCGTGTTTCAGTTTGCATCCATTGCCCCTAGTCCTGTCGCTGGACACCACTGCAAACAGACTGCTTCCGTCCTCTTGACTTCCGCCCTTAAGATATTTGTATGCGTTGATGAGATCCCCTCTCAGTCTTCTCTTCTTCAGGCTGAACAAGCCCAACTCTCTCAGCCTTTCCTCGTAGGGGAGGTGCTCCAGTCCCTTTATCATCCTAGTAGCTCTCCTCTGGACTCTTTCTTACGGCTTTCTACAGTAAACGTGCTACCTACAGAAAAACGTGCTCCACATTCACTTTTAATTGAATCTGAATTCTTAGTGAATTGGTGCAGTTACACCTTTGGGATTCAATTCAGTAACAACCTCAATACTAAGGCAATGTAGATTGTGCAATGTGGAAGAAGAAACTGAAATACTTGAGCTGAATCTACCACAACAAATCAATTAACAAGGCATGGGGCATACATTTTTTTTCTGAAATTTACATCTTTTTAAAAGGGGTTTACAGTGTTTGATATAGCCAAACTTTAAGTTAAACTCAGATTCTTAATTTTTCTTCTGGTGTAATCCTGAATTTATCCCTCAACTAATTCATATTTTAAATAGGTTCTGCAGCTTTTTTCCCCAGACCACCATGTCCTAAAATACTCTTTGCTTCATTGTTGTCATGACATTTCAGGGGCTGGCATTAAGACTTTTTGCAGAAGTAAGAGCACATTTTATAAAAGGGGATTTATACAGCTAAGAACAGTGTACTAAGCATCGAATTGTGTATGCATTTTCAAAACCATTGTTCCTGTTTTGCAGAAATCACAACTAATATTACAGTTATTTGCAGCATTCTCTTAGGAGAATCACTGAATTCCCAGACACTGTTTTATAGTACTCCCGTTACCAAAACAGAAATGGCCTGCCTGTTGTGTTGTGGTTTACATAAAACGTGTGATCGTTTTTACTAATATGAATGAGGATTACATAGAGCAACCATCTAAATTATTTGGAGATCAGCCTCTAAACATAAAGCAGGTTCTGCAGGCTTAGAATTAATGAAATGTGTAATCAGAATGTTGCATCACAGACCCTAAATAGGATGAAGTACTTGCTGAGGCTTCATCTAATCAGAAGAATTTTTGGAAGGAGGTGGAGCTTTGAGCTATCAGGGTGTGTTCTGCATGGCCTTACCAAAGGCAGTTAAAAACACATGAAGAGAAGAGATATACCGTATGAAAGGTATTTCTGTTTTAATACCTTTCAGGATATTTTCTGACTGATTTTTAAGGCAGATGTTGTGTTTTCGAAGATGACAAGCAAAATAGGTATTCTGCAGAGCATGGTTGCCTGCATAGCAAAGAATGAAAAATATGTTGCTAAGACTGCTATTATTTGAGATAACTCTTCTATTATGACATTTAAATTTTCTCCTGACCCTGAGCTCATATGCTGCTCAAATCCATAATAAATAGAATCAAGGAAAAGTTTCCAGATTCCTGGTATCTCGCTAACAGAGCTGTTTCCACTTCTAGGGTATTGTTTTACGGGGCGGGGGGGAAGTGAGGAAATAAGTAATAATTTTCGTATAGCTGAAGTGTTTCAGAGAACTGGTAATGCCTAATTTGTTTTGCTTGTTTATGACAAAGTCTGAGGACAAAAAGGTCACAGGCAAACCAGTAGAGCAAATCGGTCTCAGGACTGCTGTAGTGGTGAGTCTGCGCATGGATGGGTAGGGTGAAATTCATTGGAATAAAGCCTATATCTCCTTGAGTTCTCTGTGTTTTGATTTTATTTGTAGTAGTCTCTGAGAAAGATGTGTAGTGTTGTTTTGTACTTTCATTAGTGTTAATAAATAATGCAAAGAATGAGCTCATTTAGGTAAAGAAGTAAATTTTTCAACAGTGCAAGAAATTTTTCCCACCAGTGATCGTAGTACTGTATTTAACCAGGGTATATTAACTTATTTTTAATCTGAATGTGTCATATAGGACCATGCTTAGTACATGATACAGGATCCTAGTTCTGTAGATATTTTTCTATTAATAATGTGGCCTGTTGCACTGATGAAGTGCTCAGGTAGGCAGGTTCCTGTCCTTGATGATTCTAGATTTTTAAGTTAGTATCTGTATGTGTTGTTTTAAATGGGTGTATATATAAATCCAAATAAGTAATGAAGCATGCATACATTCTTCTTTATAATCTGTATTTAAGATCTCCTTTACTTCATGAAGGCAGGTTGCCGGATTGCTATTTATAGTGGAGTTGAAAACTTATGAATATTCATGACATTTAATATGTCTTATATCTGATTATCCTCAAAGAAGTACAGTCCCCATAAATAAACGTTCGAACAAGCAAATGAAGTGCAACAGAAGTATAACGCATATCAATGTTATCCAGAGAGCAGTGAAGCAGGCACTTCTAGTGAAAGATAAACCTCTGAATAAAAAAAAAATTTTTCTTTTACATCTCCTATTTTCTGAATAGGAAAGGAATATGTCATATGGAGGTGAATATGACTTGTCTAATTACAAGGTGAACATAGAAAAGTAATCTAGAATAACATAAATAGAAAGAACACAGATATCCCCTGTGAAGTCCTGAACATGTGGGTGTTTGTTGTTTTTTTTTTTTTTTTAAATCTATATTCACTGTGACCTCTCTTACGCTTCAATAGTATCATAGTTTATATCATAAAGAAGAGTTGCATGAATTTTGCTTACCTTAATATGCCCTAAATGCAAATATTCAAGACTGAGTGGGAGATGATCTCTGGAAGCATAAATTGAAAGCAGATGAATGTTTCAAAGTGTAGTCACAAATAAAATTAAAGGGAACTAAATATATGGTTCTCCCATTCTAAAGTAGTATAGAAAGTCATTTAGGAACAATTTAAACAGCTAGTCTGTAGGAGATTTTTCAAAACTTAAAAAAAAAATGGATCTGGAAAAGCTGAGGAAAGCAATTACATTCTTGTGGGTGTTCTAACTGCTTAGGGCTCTGGTAGTGCACTGCAAATTCAACTTAGATATAGTTCCTATAAATGCTTTCAGATCAAACAAACTTGAACTAATGGGAATTGCAAGTTATTTTTCTAATCCTTTCAGCGATAACCATGCACACCACACTTAAAAGATAAAATTTCTCTCTTAAAAGAGGTGTCTGGAAAAAACTCATGGTTCGATTTTTGCTTCCAGTGAATTAAACGGAGTTATGTTGCTTTCTGCTGTAATGACTGCAAAATGAAGCAGCTACACCACCTTTGGAGGGTTTGGGTTTGTTGGTTTTTTTTTTTCCTTTTTCTGGGGGGGAGAGCTTTTTTGCTTTGTTTCATGTCTGTCTCATCTTGTGAATTAGATTAGCACCAGGGATGCCCATAGCTGAATTCTTACCCTCCAAAACAGTTTACTGAGGAGAAGCAACTTTATGGTTATTTGTATTGACTTTGTACTGTAGTACACCTTAGCAATTCTTTGCATCTTTCTCCTGAAGGTACTACCAGCTGCAAAGAGGAAATCGGAGAGGCTGGGGGCAGGTACCCCGGTGGGGCAACCCCAGAGGCAGCCGCTGCACCCTTCTCGTATCCCTTTTCCTCTGGGAAGCAAAGTGCTCCCTTCTCCACTTGGGAAGTTAGGGTGCTTGTAGGACACTCGGCTAGGAGTCCTCCTGCCTCTGTCTCATTTGACCCAGTGCTCTGTGAGGATCAAGCAGACACCGTTTCTGAGGCAGTCTCTCCAGCATCCCTGGCGCAGGTTGTAACTTCAGAGCCACAATCCAGCCGATTGCGCACATGTGCTAACAGCTGGGTTGCTCCCGACCACAGTATTGCAAATGAAACACTACGGTTTAAACGTGCCCGAGTTATGCTACAGGGCAGAGTGCACATCGATGAATAAGACACACGAGGGACAGTGCAGTAAGAGTCAGCATGGATTACTCATAATTAGGATGGGGAGAATGAGTGAATGGCATGCTAATTACGGGAGCCTGAAATACCAGCCTTAGTATCCCTTTGCAGTGATTGGCAGCTACCAGTTTGGAGTGCTCAGCGGACAGCCTGAGCAACAGCTGCAGATAGGTGCAAAAATAAATATTATGAGTTGGGCTTTGGAAAATCCTTACTACTGCTGGCCAGATCTGTCTGTGCTATTGCCTAATATGAAGTCTACTTGAATCTTGTTTTACTGTTAGCGTAACACAATTTACCTAGTATCAACTTAAACACTTTTGCCAAGTGTAATAATCAGAAAATGAGGAACTAGTACAGTGGGATCCTATTTCAAGAAAGCAATAATTTCTTTCTCTTCAAAGTAGCAAAAAGACTTGTTAGTTAACATGGGAGAGAAATGACCCTTGAGAGAGAATAATTTTCCATCCAAGTTTCAGGAAGGTTTTATGAGAAAATATTATGCAATGGAAGAAGTGATCACTGAACTTCTGATGCCAGTAAAAGGATCAGTTTCTTTGTATCTTCTGCTGTATTGCTGGTCTCTGCATCATATAAATTCTATTGCCTCTTTTGTTCAGTTAGCTCCAGGATTATGATAGTTTACAATGCCTTTTGCACACTATCCCTGCCCTATTGTATCTCATTTGATACAAAAATGCCAACTGCCTCATCTGATTAGCCCTATTTCCAGTGTCCACTCTTTGCTAGATGATCATCAAAGTACCTCCTTTTCCTTTTTTTTTTCCCCATGCAGACTTCCATATTTGTGCAAGACTTTTGTATTTTTATATAGTTTACCTTAGTTTTGTGAGAGAAGGAAGGCACAATACAAAATTTGGGACAGGTATGAAAAGCAATACTTTTTAGCTTTTGTACCTGGTTTTGTTTTGTTAATGTTCAAGTCTTGGACCCCCCAGTTCCTTCAAAGTGATTCAGCAAACAGCTGTGTATGGAAATATAGTCTCTGCCTTGGGTCTTGCCTGAGAACCTTCCAGACAGGATTCACTCATCTGACTTTTACCAAGTACTCCAACCTAGTCCTCTAGACAACAACTTACTGTCAAGAAGACCAGAGCTTCCAGAGGGCAATTCAATTCACGTGTTTTAGATGTCAGGGTTTTTTGCATTGAATGAATGCCCTTGTAGAGGTCCCTGTTGCTTTCTCTTGGCTGTAGAGGGATCCTAGAGGTCTAGGTCAGAACAGACGCCTCTCTAGGAGAACTGAATTTGAGATCAATCAGCTATTTTTCTTCAGTAGTCTGTCTTTCCTGATAAATCTGAATTTTAGCTTAAAAAATGACATGGAGGTAAGGGCAATTTATTTTTCTTAATGGAGATGTTTTAGGAATAAGACTCCTCTTCTATATTTGATCTCTCTTAATAAGGCAATTGTTTGACAACTGAAAAGTTGCGCAGGTTGGCAGGGACTGGTGTCAGTGCCAGCTCAGTGACCACAGGAACGTCAGGGAGGCCTCCAGCACCCCATCCTTCCCTGTAGACTCTCTTTCACACTTACCTGTATTTTTGTGGTTAAAAGCAGGCACCTAATTGTTCTTTTAGCCGTGGTCCCCAAGTATCACTTCTGCTGTCACATCACTCCTGTTTCTTTTTAAAATTTAGCTGTTAATGACTTGTCTCTCTTATTTGTGAAGAGAGGCGCTCTCCTCAACAAAACTTCCCTTTTCTATTCCTGATCACCTCCATCTCTTTTAAAACATGTTCACAGTGTTTATTCTTTTCTTTGGTTCTTTATTTTTTTAATGCATTTGCATATAATGCCCAGTAATATTAAAGGGTCTTAAACAGGAATGTAAAAAAAAAAAAAAAAAAGTTGGGCTGTCTTCCTTCTCTTGCTTAAGCTTTTTTTTTTCCACTTGAGGTATTAAGGTATTATTTTCTTCTTGCTTTTTAAAGCTAAATGCAGCTGTCTAATAGACTATGTTGCCTTCTCTTAGTACTTTAATTGGTATTATACCTCCTTGACCTAGAAGAACAAGGGCACTTTTTCTAAAGCAAGCAAATTATACACTTCAGGTTGTGTAGCAACACGGTGCTGATGAGCAACTCCTTTAAAGGAGTTCTGTAGAAAGCACTTTCAAATTACAATATACTGAACTAATAACATCTACATTTTTTAGTATGGTATTCTTATGCTGTTGTTAACCATGCAAATCTAATCCCATCATTAAAGTCAATGTAGTACAATTTTCTGCACCTAAATTTAGATCTAAACCATTTCAAATAATTTCCAAAATATTGTAATAAGAGTAATTATTATTAATCTATTATTTTCATTAGTTAAAATCCAACTTTGGGTATATAAAGAAAGTGAGAGATAAAGTAAAAAATAGACATAATTAAAAACAGGGACAAAGATTAGTCAAGATACAGAGTATAGTTTCTGGATATTATCAAGCAAAATCTGTCTTCTTGTGCAATTGGGAGTGGAAATACATGTAAACCTATGCTTCTCATTTAAAGTCTTCAGCTCTGTGGATGGAACAAAAGCAATGTTGGTTAATCTCAAAACTTTGATGTGGCTGAATGTCAGAATTATGCAGCAGTGTTAGAGTTCAAACCATCTCTTGAACTCCGTGGGGACTGGAGTGGTAATTAAAGTCCCCTTCCATCCCCCTGAGGTCTCACCATTAATTCCTCTTGCTTTCCAGAGAGGGCTAAGATTCTCCTTCATGCTGCTCATTGTCACAGATCAGCAGAGCTTATGGGTTCTGTAACCAGGGACTGGATGTAGGAAAACAAGGGCTTTGGCGACTGGAATAAATTGGCTGCCAGCACGGGACTGTAATTGAAGCACAAAGCTAGACAAAGCTCACCTTCCCTCTGCCCAGCAGAGAGTCATTTGCAATGCTCTGTGTCACTAGCACAGGCATGGAAGAAGATGTCAGCCTCACCTTTTTTAATTAGGCGCTGAAGGCTAAAAATGTTCTCCTTGTATGTGATAGGAAGACCAGATAAGGTACACATGCTGACTCCCACATGCTGCAAAACTAGTAAGGTTGCATTTGCTGAATGGCAATTGAGTTAAAACCGGGAAAATGTAGCTTCAGTGCAAGCTTCAGAAGGAAAAACCGGAAAAAACCGCACATTTTACTCGCATACAGAAAACTTCACCTCCCACACACTGAGCTCTAATAGCAGCAGCGTGTCCCAGTCCAAACCTGCAGACATGCACGGGGTCATAGAGTTCTCTTGAGCTCTCTCCAGCCACAAACCATTGAGAAAGCTGAATAATGCCACAAAGGAAAGAGAGCTATAGTTCTGCTAGCAAAGACATTCTGTCACCTTTTGAAACTCTCTTCCTGTAGCAATTCAGAGATGCTTTAAGCTGGGAAATGGTATATGTATTTTGGCAGGAATTAAACCTTCTAAAGAAGATGTAGAGCATTAGGCAGCTAGCAAAACAAAGGTATTTCAGACTTAAATAAAAAGACCAAAAATAATTGTGCCATGAAAAGTCTCGGCAAAAAGCCGTTACCACTTTCTATTCTTGCTGAGTTCTGTCTAGTTTAAAACCCTCTCAGCTGCTCTGTATTGAAAAGCTCCACCATGCTTAAACTTGAATGTTGCTTTATTTGCATTCTACCCAGAGAGGACCTAAATCAAAAGCGGTGGGCAAAATACTGGACAGAACAAAATATTTAAAAAACAGGCCTCCTTCTCAGATATTTTGATTCCTGTGGGAGAGTTAAGTAGTGTTATGAAAAATTAAATGTGTTGATCATGATCATTTCCCTTTCCTGACACCAGCTGTCTAGTTACATCAGTGTAGCTGCTCTGTCAAAAGGGTGCCGAAGTATGTGATCTTTCAGGTCAGCTTTCCAGAAAAGAAGTGATGACATTAACTTCACAGAGTTCTTATCTTTAATATAACTTACTTGCACACAGACATCAGTATTTGACCAGAGGTGGTACGCTAGGAAGCAAGGCAATGGTTTTCTCTGTTTATCTCAGACCCACATTACGATACACGGTCATGGAGACTAAATTCTGGGTTTGGTGTGTATCTCCAATGCAGGACAGTGTATAACCCATCCAAAGACCACTGTGTGCATTCCTTCCAAGGATGAAATCATAAAGCAATCAAGAAAATTAAACTATAGTTATCTTCATCTGGTGTTACCTACCAGATCAAATGTTACAGTCCAGTGTCTACAGGTGGCCTTTCTCATGGGGATGGCTGGCATCTTCTATCCCTGACTTACTTTCTACCTTTAATACTAAGAAAAGAATACTCTACTGAGAGGAATATGCTGTTCAAATATAGGAGGAAAAGAGTTATGTTAAATTGGATTTGTGCTGATGCAGATCCTGTTGTCATTGGGGTTTTTTTAAAGTTTTTTTTTTTTTTGAAGGGCTGGTAGTGTGCAGAGTTGGGTGGATTGGCACAGGAAGGCTCAGTCAAAGTTTACAGCTGAGTAGGAAATGAAAAGTAAATGTAATCAGCTGTCAAACATTTTAGAGTAGAGGAAAATTCCTCTCTAAGGGTTCAGCATTGGTTATTCATATGAATTGCTGTTTCTGTCTGTTTTTCATAAAGATCGTTAGTGACCTCAGAAGAATCTTTATCTTGTCCATGTACTTAACCAAACAGATTGGCTTTTTCCTAAATCACTGCAAGCACAGCGTGTAAGGTACCTGAATCTACCTATGCTGGCAAGTTCTAAAGATGTTTTTAAACCACCTTCTCCAGTACTGCTGGTTCCACCCGCTCTTCAGAAAGGGAGCGTGGTTTTCTTTTTTTTTTTTTTTTTTTTTTTAATTATCTTTAACAAAGCTGAATGAACTGAATACTGAAGGACGTGATTGGGAAAAGCCAAGATGGCTCCACTAAGGGCAGATCGTGCTTGGCAAATCTGGTAGCTTTCTACAATAGAGTGATCTTGGTTGACATGGGGTGAGCAGTGGACATTATCTACCCAGACTTCTCCAAGGCTTTTGATACGCTTCCCCATGGCTGCCTCCTGGACAAATTGATGCATTATGGCCTAGACAAGTGGTCTGTGCGGTGGGTGGGGAATTGGCTGGCAGGCCGCACCCCAGAGGGTGGTGGTAAATAGCTCTTTTTCTAACTGGCAACCTGTCACAAATGGGGTCCCCCAGGGATCAATATTGGGCCCAACGTTATTCAGTATATTCATAAGTGATCTGGATGATGGCCTCAAGTGTAGCCTGATGAATTTTGCAGATGACACCAAATTGAGTGGGGAAGTAGACACTCTGGAATGGAGAGCCACCCTGCAGGAGGATCTGGATAGGCTGGAAGAGTGAGCTAACAAGAACCTTATGAAGTTCAACAAGTGTAAGGTCTTGAACCTGGGAAAACATAATCTGTGGGAGTGCAGCACAGACTAGGGATCCACCTGGCTGGAGAGCAGCTCTGTGGAAAGGGACCTGGGGGTCCTGGTGGATAACAAGCTCAGCATGAGTGAGCAGTGGGCTGCTGCAGCCAAGAAGGCCAATAGGATACAGGATTGCGTCAAAAAGGGCATCACTAGCAGAGATAAAGAAGTAATTATCCCACTCTACTCAGTGCTTGCCAGGCCACACCTGGAATACTGTGTAGAGATCTGTTCCCTGCTATACAAAAAAGATGTGGACAGGCTGGGGGGGGTCCAGAGAAGGGCCACCAAGATTATCAGAGGACTGGGACACCTGCCATGTGAGGACAGGCTGAGAGAACTGTATTTGTTCAGCCTTGAGAAAAGGAAGTTCAGAGGTGATCTCATCACTGTGTACCAGTATTTAAAGGGTGGCTACAAAGAAGATAGAGACTCCTTTTACACAAGGAGTCCCATGGAAAAGATGAGGGGCAATAGGTACAAGTTAATCCTGAGAAGATTCTGACTGGACATGAGAGGGAAATTTTTCACAATGAGAACAGTCAACCATTGGAATGATCTCCCCAGGGGAGTGGTTGACTCTGCCACACCTTCAAGACGCCTCTGGACAGGGGGCTGGGCCATCTTGTTTAGACTGTGCTCTTGCCTAGAAAGGTTGGACCAGATGATTGTTGAAGTCCCTTCCAACCTGGTATTCTATGATTATACTAATATCATCCAAGATATTCAATCTGCAGGGTAGGAGATCTGAACAAAAGATGACATTTGAAAGCTCTGTATCTTTAGCTAATTTTGTAAAGTCTATGATGGTCACCATATATATGATGGTAGGATCTAGTTTTCTGATTGTTTATAACTCTCAATATCCTTTAGAGTTATAACCAGTTGCACAGTCAACATTTTTTGCTACATCACTTATATGTCCTTGTCATGGAGTCCTTCATCCATAATAATCAAATCGTTTTCCTTTCTGGTAATCAAAATACTTGTTTTCCTTCTGCTCAGTCCTTCTTTGACTAGTGATTTTTTTTTACAGCAAAAATAACAATGTGTTTAAAATTTTAAGACAAATCCATAGTTAAGAGGAAAAAATAACATTTTTTTCTCAAAAAAAACAACCAAACAAACAAAAAAACCCCCAAAACCCAAACATGTTTTATTCAGGAGATTTCTTTCCATACAGATTAATAAAAGTACTTGGGGCTTAAAATGAGTCCTTCAAGAATCAGAAAAACCTTTGTTTAAATCTAAAAAGTGGAAGCATTATTATCCAAGGGGTTGTAGTCAGTAAAAGGGTAAAGTAAGGATGCACAATACCACCTGATTTATTCAACACAGAGATGCCAATGAGAAAGGTGGTGGGAGGCTTTAGAGAATCTTTCAAGATGAACAGTAGATTTTCCAGTAATCTGAGGTACATGAATGATAAAAAAAAAAAAGCGAGAGAGGCTTGGTCATTACCCAAGACAGTAAAGAAAGCCCTGATGAGTTTATCAAGGAGAGATCAACTTTAATACAAAAATCTGTCTTTTGGAGGCAGACTGTAACACCACCAGATTTTTAAAATTTTATTTTTTAAAAAGGCACTTGAACTTAGGTCTTACAGAGAAATGTTTAATGTTGTATGGCCACTAAGAAGTCTAGTGGCTGAGTTAGTTTCATAAGAATTGTGTGACAGAAAATCTTATCAACTAGAAATCGAGTCAGCAAATTGGGATTTGTGATGAGATGAAAGAGACAATCATTCAAGGATGCCTGGACAAAGAAGAGTACAAGTGCAAATGAAGAGGAGTGAATGAAATTGATCACCCATCACTCAGAAAGATTAGTGATAATTAAACCACTGTGGCAAGATCTGATTTATCACAGCACCAAATCTCAGAGCTGCTATGGTTAGTGATGAAAATAATGGTTATCAGAAGTAATGTTTACCTTTAGGAAATCATTGACATAAATTAGGTTATCTCTCTTTTGCTAGTTGATGGAGCCTTGCACACCCTGTATCCCATCATGCCAACATCTGAGTTGTGTCTACAGTAGTGACTGGTGCAGCATAAAGAAAGAAGGACAACCTTTTGATTTGTCATGTTCTGTTACTATTCTAGGAGTATATATATCTGTATTTTGTGTTTTCTAGCAATGAATTTGATGCTAGTTGCTGGTCTTAGGCGCATAAGATGTATCTGTAGCAAACACAACACAAAGTAGATTTCTCTACAGCCATCCTAGATGACTGTCCCCATTGCTCTATGCTGTTACTAATGGAAATTCATGCATATGTAGTGTGTATGGTGCTGGAGGACCTCCAAAAGGATGTGTTTTCCTCCTGAGGGAGGCACCCCGTGTCCAGATAGCACATGGGGCACTCTGCCCTGGCATATAACTTCTGCCTTGGTTCCACCTGAGGAGAAAGCATTTCAAGTGTATTTCAACCACATTTCAAGGTGCGGTTGAGTTCATACCACATGACTTAAATACAGATGCAGTGCAATGCATTTCTGTCACTATCTGCAAGTGAAAAGGATGGTTCCGGTGCACTAAGTAGGTTATGTAGGTGCACCCTGTGCAACATGCATTCCTCCTGCACTACCACTTTGTCTTTTTGCCAGTCCTGCTAGATAGATAATGAGGAACCCCTCCAGTTAATTTCTGGCCTTAGAAAAATATTATGATTGCCTACAGGATTGAAGTTTTCATATTCTTCTGGCAGGGCAATTCCCAGTTTTACATGCTTTATCTATAATATGCCATATTTCAGTTTTTCTACATTTTACCATAAAAGTCTATTTAGTGAAGCATCAATACAAGATGAAGGACAGATTTGTTGTCGGTACGCTAAACCAGATTGTATCTACGGAGATATGTGGATAAGGGGCTCGGTCTCTTTGGCATATGCAACATTTAGATCGGTATAGCTGTGAATGGCAACTTGAGCATATAAGCATCTTATCTGTGATCGCTTCTGTCTATGGCATGACATAATTTTCCAAGACAGCAGTGCAATATTACCCCAGCTCTAAGTATGTAGCTGCCCTTTATCATTTTGTGGATGAAATCTTTTAAAGTATGTGTGTTTATGGTGTTTGTTCCACATAAGTCTTTTCCAGGGTATAATTCACATTTTGAAAGTAGCTTTGGGCAGAGGGAGAGACTTGTAGGCATATACATATTTAATCCGGGGAGCAAGTTCATTTGTATCAGGTTTATTTTTCCCCAGGGTGTCTATCCACCATCAGTGATTTGTTTAATGAATGCATTTTAGCTATTGCTTCAAATCTCACAGGATTAGAGTTCTTAAATATTTTAATGTCATTAGCTACCACTGGAAATTTCAGTGAAATTCTGAACAAGATAGTTGTACCAAGGTGTTCAGTGGTCCTTTCAGTCATGTATGTTTTTCCTGAATGTAAATTTTAAAAGAAGTTCTGCTTCTCCTATGTACACATTAGACGTTAGATGGCTTTCTCCTCAACACACAGTAACCTTCCTTAAGACAAAAGATAGTAAATGCTGGTGGCAGTTACTCTCTATGGATTATGTTTAATTCATGTGTCCTTCCTATCAGAGTTTTTGTTTAGTTTTGCTGTGTGGATTGTTTAGAATTTATTCTTGAACTAATCTTTTACATTTTTTTACTAGAGCTTCTTTTTTTGTATGTAGGCCTTTGCAATATTTTTCTTGAACAGTGCAGCATAATGATGCCCATGCTATTTCCTGCTGCTGGTTCCTATATTTGACAGCACACAGCATCACAAGATGATTTGTTTCATTGAACAATTCCAGTCCGTCACCGATGAAGCCTATGAAGGCAGTGTCTTTGAGGAGTCACCATTAAGTAATATCCACACCAAAGGGATGCCTCTGACAGGAAGATATACTTACACTGACATCTATGCAGGTTGATACTGTGGATCATCTTTCCAGAGGAGTATTTTCAAATTCTACTAGGTTTGAAGATGTTAGTGGTCTTTCTTCAAATACATAGAATAAGAAGTTGAAAACAGCTGTAGTTGCAAAAAGCAGGAATAATGTCCCTGCTAATAAACATTTAACCATGGGGATAACATTCTTTATCTTTACTTGAGGGGCTGTATCTGTGCAGGGGATGGTTATGTGAGTTTCGTAGATGCCCTGAGAAGGATTGTTGGGTTTTCTGCCCCCCCCCCCCCTTTTTGATACTGTGGATCATCTTTCCAGAGGAGTATTTTCAAATTCTACTAGGTTTGAAGATGTTAGTGGTCTTTCTTCAAATACATAGAATAAGAAGTTGAAAACAGCTGTAGTTGCAAAAAGCAGGAATAATGTCCCTGCTAATAAACATTTAACCATGGGGATAACATTCTTTATCTTTACTTGAGGGGCTGTATCTGTGCAGGGGATGGTTATGTGAGTTTCGTAGATGCCCTGAGAAGGATTGTTGGGTTTTCTGCCCCCCCCATTGATTCAGCAAAGAATTTGTGGAGAACCTGAGTTTGCTTTCCTTGACCTCTAAGATATCAGATAACTTTATATGGCAAGCTGTGCTCCTTTGACTCAAGACACTATATATCCTAGTGGAAGTATTATTAATATTCTTCCCTGTATCCTAGTGTAAGTCCTTCAGAGCTATAAAGACTAGATATTCCTCTTCTATCTTAAAGCAAATGTTTAAGTTGTGGGGGTTACATTTTCTGAGCTACCACTGCAAAGCATTCATCTACAGGTGCACAGGTGGATGCTTCCTTGTCCACCTGATTCTGCCTGTGACAAAGCACTTGAACCGTATATGAGTGCTGAGTGATGTTTTAATTCAGGAAGCTTTTTTAACACGGCTCTGCAGCTGTGATTTTGACATACCTAGTTAGTCTGGTATAGGTACTCAACAGTTCTATCTTCAGGTTCTGTTCCGAGATTTCCTTTAGAATAGGTTTTCTTGATAGGGCAGTCTGTTTTCTTTTGGTACAGAGGATCATACAGCTCCTGAAAATACATGCAACAATGATGGCCTGAAGCAATTCAAGGGAGGAAGTAGAAAAGGGAGAAAAAAAGTAAGTTTAATACAAAAAAATTTAGTTACATTCAGATCTTTCAAAAGCATTGGAAGGATGCTTGTCAACATAGTACTTCACCATATTATTCTATTTTTATTTAAATATATTCATCTATCTAATACCATTCATTACATATATAACAAAAGTAGGAGTCACTTTTTATTTTGCCTTTTGTGAACATGATTGACCAGAACTGTGTATCATACGCAGGGCTGAGTCCTGCCAGTGCCTTGTAGACTGTCTTCAATACTTTCTTTACCCAGAACTAAAGCAGAGTTTAATTTCCATTTTTTGTGCCCACATTACTTTGACCACTTATACTTTACTAATCCATCTAATTTTTATCATCTTCTATGCTTAAATTTTGAATTCATTGCAGAAATTCTATTAGTCATTAGTTGATCTTATGCTTATTTCTATTACTTCTGCTTTTGTGATCAAATAATTTTTCTCTTGTGATACTCCAATTCTCCTCTGAATGTTATTCTTCTTGAGTAGAAGACACTGCCTGTTGTAATTTTACCAAAATGAGGTTCAAGGAGGAGGATAAAATAAGAAAATGAGTTATTCCAGATATTATGAGTCCTTTCTTTTCCAAGTTGGTGCCTATATTTTGGTGAAAAGGGTGTTAGGGAAGGTAACCACCTTCTGCCATCCAGAGAGCTCTTTTGATGGTACATTAGCTAATACAGGGTATTTTCTGAAAGTAATAAATATTTTTATTGCCATAAGGCAAAAGCAAATTAAGAGCGCAGAGTAAATTCTGGTTTTAGTCTTCTGAATTCTTGTTTTAAAATCTTAGTTGCAAACTGGTATGATATTTGAATTTGATAATGTTGTTGATGATGAAAATCATTCAGCATCTGGCAAAGTCGATCCACTTGTATGCACTTAATGTTTCATTTATGGATTCATTTGTTTTATTTAATTAGCTGGGCTCTTGTACTCATTCCCCTGAAACACTGCGATGTAATGTTTATGGAAGTGCATGTGACCTTGGAGATATATTTCTAGCCATTCCCTTCTCTTCTGAGAATACAAAATCCATATGGTGCTCTCCAAAAAGGAAAGTGTTTATGCTGCCTTGATGCCAAATTAGTTGTCATTACATTTGAATAAAAGGTGAACAGTTTGAGGCAAAATCTAATTATCATCTATTGCTGCTTATATTCTTTGTGCAAATTGAACATTTACATTTTTTAATAACAATGTAGAAGATCAAAGTACATCTTTGTCAATTTTGCTCATTATTGCCATCTATGCTGGTGTCATAAACTCTGGTACTGACTGACAGAATAGCTAGAGAGCTAATTACTTGAAATAGGTTTCATGAAAGCTACTAATAAAGTGTTGTCACAATTATCACATGTAAAAGCATGAAGAGTGCTGTATTGGAGCACGTTGTTTCTGTTGAAAACTCTGTTTCTGTTGAAGAATGAACACAGCTTGACTGAAACTGTTTACAAACTTGTAATGAATTTTTCATTCAAAATAATTCATTAAGTGGATAGCTTACATTTAATGAAGGAAAATTTTCAACTTTTCAGCTAAAAACATTTCATTTCAAAATGCACTTTTAAAAAATTATCAACATTATGCACACGCATCTATTCCTAAACTAAATGAAGTGTTCGATTTCGAAGTAGTCAAGTTTCTTTTGATATGAACTGTTGGCTTGAATAAGCAGAACTGTTTCAAATTAATGTAAAAAAAAAATCTTTCTCTTTTAAAGCCCACTAATCAAACCAATATCACTAGAATAGAATAGTATTTCAAAGGCTAAGGATGTTCTTGGAAGAAATGTTGACATTTAAGAATACATTTGATCAATAGTAATAAAATTAATATAAAAATTGGTAGGAACAGAAGGCCATAAGACACCATTATGTACGTCTTTTAAGTTCAGTACTCCAAAACAGCAGATAGACATCAAGCAGTTACACAGTTCATGATAGTCCACAAAACACCTGCCCCATACAAAACAGGCTACAAAGCATTTTCCAGTATTTTACATTGGTTCCAACACTTAAAGAGTTGAAGATCAAAATAAAAAAAAATTAAAAAAAAAAAAAAAAAAGAGGGGGTCACAGAGGATATATGGAGGGGCACTGATCAAAGATTCGTCACAGAGCATAAACAGTAACATAGAGGCATCATGCCTGTAAGAACTTCTAGAGTTGTAACTTCCTAGTTACTGATGTGTGGTATCTTAATTGCACCAGTCATATTCAGCCACACAGTTATGTTCCACACTTTAAAGAGTTAAAAATAAAAAAAAAAAAAATTAAAAAAAAAAAAAAAAGAGTGGGTCACAGAGAGAGAAGAGATCAAAAGCATTGCCAAGTGTCCTGACTGCCTCCAGGTGTGCCTGCAAGAGCACTGTCCTCAACGTGCCATTAGAAATTGGACCTGGAGACAGCCTCTGACATGACTGAGGCTGAAATTCCATCCTGTCCTCAAATCTGGAGATCAAAGACCCTAATCGTATGACCTACACATTGACTAGATAACTGTGAGAGCTGAAATAGTGTGCCCTTTCTTTTTTGTATATCTAGTTGACTGAGATTTTCTAGAGGGTTTGTTGCAACTGGCCAATCATACAGGCTATGGATTGAAATAAAAAGATTCCCAGAGTATGAGGATCCTTCCTGGTGATGCTGGTACTCTTAAATATTTGGGAGAAGCAAAAAGACACAGTGAAGTTCAACGCACTTTCAGTTTCAAACAAATATTTATGGAAATATTTTCTGTTCTTGACTCAGCTCTGGCCAAAAGAAAAATATTTTCATTGACATTTCAAATGATGCATTCAAAACAGGTCAGGGCCAGATTTCTAAGCTCTCAGCATCCATTTTTGGGTCACAGAGCTTGAAAAAGTAAAATTCCTATTTTCAGTTTATCAAAAGTATGTCCCGTGGTGACACTGGTGACCAAATTTTTCAGAGGTCAGCAGCTGACATGCTGGTTTTCCCTTGAAAACCTTCTATTGACTGTGGGAGACAGAAAATGCTGGTGACAGTGTGCTCCCCGCAGGACGCACCCACTGAAGCTTCCAAGCAGAATTCAGTTTGAGGGATTTTTACTTGTATAGCTTTTTAACTAGGCTGTGTTGAAATAAGATTTCTAGAGTGTGTTGTGTTCACAGATGGTTTCATCAACAGCTACATTAATAATGAGTAGACTTGATATCCTGTTTGGGTGTGCTTTTGCATTAGGACAACATATTTCTTGAGAGGAATACAGCTGGACCTCTCTGTTCTCAAGTAGCTAAGAGAATTTTCAAGCTGAGCATATTTTATGTGAAAGTCAAATAGTCAGCTGCCAAGTAATGACACTTCTGAAATTCCTCAAGCTTGTAACACATAAATAAGTTTGCAGGTAAAACCAGAATTTCCTTGATAATGTTAGATAAATACTATCTGGCTTGAGCTCCTGAAAGCCACGTTAATATCTTTTACATGTAAAATATGTGATTGCATTCATTTTTAACATGTCAAATACAACCTTGTAATTTAAATGGATTTTTTAATATGTATTAATTTCAATGAATGACTGGGAGGTTTATTGGAGGGAGTGAGGTAAAGTAGTGTCTCTGAAGCCTCACTGGCTAATCAGATTGCTATAAATAACCTTTGATAGTCTAAACCCCTACCCCTAGATGATTTTTCTCATCATTATCCAAAAAGTTAAAGAACTGACACCTGCAGAAGTTTGCATTCAGCTGTTGGGAATGGTCGTGAACGTAAATTGTCCCCCCATGACAAATGCCTTTCAGTAGAGGTTGTAAGTGGTGTGTAGTATGCCAAGTCTTTGCTCCGTGTACATTTGGCAATGAAAACTCATCTTATTTAAACTGGAGTAGAGTGCCATTCATGCTCATGCTTAGGTATTGGTTGTGGAAGGAAGACTGGGAAAAAAGTGTGCGCCCTTGCTCAGAGGTCTGATTCGTGCTTGCTCCATGTAGTGCAAACAGCAAAAATAGAGAAGCTTTCATACAACTCTCACAGAGATTTCAAGGGGCAATGCAAAAGTGAATCAGAGGTATGCAGACTGGGAGACTTCTTTCTGCAACTGAATGTTGCTGGGGATGGCTGTCAGTCCCTCTACATCAGTTTCAAACTCTTTTCTTCTTTAAAATAGATCAGTATTATAGTTTGGTTTTTCAGCAAGAAACTAGGTAGATGTTAATGTAAACCACTGGAGTTATAGTTTCCATTTTGAAAGTGTGAGTTTTACACTGAGAAGTTGATTCAGTTGTCTGAAATAATGACAAAAAGCCCAGTGGGAAAGCGGGCCAAGAGCAAGAATCTTTTGATTCTAGGTCCTACACATATTTAAATGACCAACTAACTAATTTCACTTCTAGTTTCTATGTTCTTTATGTTGGCTCGTTCTGGCAGACTGCAGTCTGCTCCTGTTTAGATTATGTATTTGTTTTTGTTGTATTCATGGCAGTCTGTGATTTACATCTACTTTTTATATATATATGTTCATACCTTCTTGAAAATGTAACTAAGCGTATTAAATATGTGTGCATGTATTTTGTGCATGTGTGCACATTCACATTTCTGTGCAAATACAAAAAATTGGGAACTTTGGAGGGATCACAGCAAGTTTAAAGTAAGTCAAATTAAATTAAATTTGCTGTATTAGTATGACATTAAGGTATTTGGAATTTTGCTAGTTTAGGCCCAGAGTCACGAAGTTCACTCTCCTTTCCTACTTTGCTTGTAGTCTCCGCTGAGAAATTGGCTACTGAGTGGGCTATGGAACAGGAATCACCTGTGCCCACTGGAGATATCAATTTAAAATTAGAGATATTTTGTACTGGTGAACAAATGTGAGCTGATTGGCAGCAACAGGGCTCCTAAAGGCTGGTCTGCAATTTAGACGCCATAATGGTATAAACTGAGGGCTTAACGGTCCAGACCTGAAGTTAGAAATCAGAGTCTTTGTATACACACAGTTGTATCTGTCTGAATGAGAGAGGGAAGATGCGAAGCTGTTCTGCAGTTGTCTATGTCAGCCTTGGGGTTGGAACTTTGAAAGGCGCAGTTCCCTCTGGTCAGTATGGACGCTACATTCCCCAATAAAGGTTTCAAAAGTAAGTTTTCTCTGGTGTGCCTAGTTAAATGCCTTCCTTCTCATCTTGCTTTGTTGTGCGCTGGGCTGCACACCAAATTGGCTGTATTTCAGTGACGCTGAATGTGTACAGTTTGATAAGCACATTGTAGCAAATCTTCAGGACGAATGGCACTATATAAATGTCAAGTTATTTACCCATTTTAAAGCATTTCATCCTCCAGAGCCATAAATCCAGCATCATTTACTAACACAAAATTAACTTTTTAATGCTCTAGGACCCTCCAACAGTAACATCCACAGCCTTGCTACTGGGGAGGCTGAAGGTTGATTTGTCTAGGAAGGGGAAGCTTCAGCAGTTCAAGTGCTTTATTCACACTGGATTTAGAATCACATTAGTAGGTTATACCAGGTCTCAGTTCAGCAGTTCTGTCACCCTGCCTTCTCTTACAAGCAGCACGGACCAAATATGCTCACGTACACATAGTCACCACTCACAGAAATCAGAAGGAGCAGCAAGCACGCAAGCAAGGGCAGAATAGGACTTCAAGTTTCTTACTGATAAAGTCAGCATGGGATGACGCATCATTTCTGTCTATTACTATATTTGCTTCATAGAAGATTTACGACTTCTTTTTCAGCAATTAGTTGCGGTCGCCTGAAAACTTGGAAAAATGGCAGAAAGCCTCCTTGTTTATTACCAGGCCGGTGATGTATTACACACCTTGTGTTTTATCTTTGTTGGTGTTCCATCGTGAATTACTTTTTTTTGTCAGACTATTTCCTTCAGCTTTCTGTTGCCTAAATTTGTCTTACTACTCTCATGTCTTTTTCCTTAGAAGAAACAATCAATAGAAAGTGCTTTTAGCAGTGGCACAGCACAGTGGTTTACTGCAGTGGAGGTGCTGGGTGGTGTCAACACTGCTGACCTTCTATATATTGGGATTTTGGTTAAGCAGCAGATATCATGTGGTGCTCCTTTAATATGTGTCTTTATGGTGCCCAGGCATGTCTGGAGCTGGGCTTTGTTAATACATGTTTGCTTTAGATTCTGAAAGAAGACCTAAGACAGAATCTTATTTACCATTTTTTAAATGCTTCTCAAAGAATATTCGTTCACATATAAAGCATTTCTATTAACAATATAATACTGAGAAAAGGGAATACGAAAATATCAAGTACGCAAATACATTTTATCTTCACTGGATTTTTACTGTTGTCAGAGAGGCAGGGACTTATTGCTTATTGCTCATTTTAGACCTGTAGATATACTTCATATGTTAAAAAGCTTTGGGATAAGGTCCATTTCCCGTTCAAGACGGTATGCATGAAATATAAACTCCTGAGACCTAAGCTCCAGAGAGAATTTAGAATTCAGAACTACCTGCAAGTCATAGTCAAGAAATACTTCCTTGCTTGGTGTTGGCCCTAGTATTAGTACCCCCAAAGAAGTGTAGTTTGGCAAAGAAGAATGGAGGTTTTGATCTCAGATGGAAGACCTCAGCTCTGGGCTTTCTTCAGCTCCCATGGGCTTGAATCCGTAGTGTACCCAATTGCCCCAACTCTCCCTGTGCCATGCAGTTGTGGGCAGCGGGGGGAGTGTGGTCCAGCCCTGGCTGGAATCGGGCACCATGCAGCTGGGGCTGTAGGAGGTAAAGGGCGAGGAAGAGAAGAGCAATGGGGAGCCTGGCTTCAGTGGTCTGCAAAGGATCTGGCATGAATGGGATCCTAGACCAGCTCCTGGGGATAGGCCTACACTCTGCATAGCGCTCACTTTGAATGAAATAGCAAACTACGGTCTCTTCTGCATCTTATGTGTTGCTTCTCCACGCACAGTTAGGCAGATTCTTGGCGTTCTTAGAGACACCCAAGAGGACTTCAGAGTTAGGAAAAAAGCCTGAACTAAGGTAACACTTAATATAATATCTTATTTTAAACTGGTTTGTTTGATTAACTCTGATTTAGATCACGGCTTTCATTACCTGCCTCGGGAAATGTTCAGGCACGTGGGCGGCAGAAGGAAGATGAGGGCAGCCCGTCACAGCACCTGCGCGGCTTACGCTGGCTCTTTGCCAGGAAAGTGTTCAGTGTTGAAACTTGAGGAGTCAGGCTGAGTTCTCCCCTTGTGGTGGGAATCTTGTCTGTCTTCTACTCAGTTCATCCTCCGCTATTACACGTCTTTTGTGTGTGTGTAATTATAGCAGCTAAATATCTTTTGTCTTCCTTTAGAATTGTAGTGTCTGACTGAAATTAGGAGACGTCAGTCTCCAGATGGTTTGAGATTTTCACAGGCCTAAGTTAAGTTGCAAGAGAGAGAAATTTTTAAAAATATTGTCTTGGAAACACAAAGCAGGATGTACTGTTACTACGCCAGATATAACTTTTGTTTTGTAAGGAAGATGTAGGTTGTCACTAAGCTGTGAGGTAAAGCCTCACAAATTCTAGAGCCTTCATGCTCGATCTTTTTCGCTGCTGAAGTTACCTAGGACTGCTGTCTGCAGAGACAAACAGAAGAAACAAAGAACCTGAATGGTAACTGGGGGGCTTCAGGGAGGCTCAATGATAAAAGCTACTTTCTGTTTGTGGAACAAAATAAATGACAATAATGCCAATAAAAATGACTACCTGGAGCCATCTTTTAAATACCTTTGAGAATCAGTGTAAAGTCATTTGGGAGATTTTTTTTTTAATTACTTAATATTATCTTTTTGCCTTTTTACTTCCTGCCTAATGAAGATAGCTTGGCTTCAGAAACTTTAGTAAATGCATTCTGTACAGATATGTGGGAATACAAAGAATTTGAAGGCATAAGAAAAAGCTACACTAATGAAATGCCTAATGTAGATAAACACAGGAAGCGCTGCTTTGCATTTTGCCTGCTTATTTATTTTTCACAGAGACAAGTAAAGGTCATCTTTTGCTAATGGCATTATAACCTTGGCCTCCTTGGTATCAAAATGTTAAATATTGTAAAGAAACGTTTCTGAGAGAAGGATTTTAATTATAATAAATCTTTATGTTTTCATTTTAGCACCAGTCCATTTTCTTTCCATACTGAAGTTCTCAGTAATTTATTCATGACCTTTAACTGCTTTTAAGAAATGTAGATTGGGAATTATTGCTCTCTTCGCCATTGGAAGTTTGAATTTTAAACAATATAAATGCAGGTGTGGTTTTTATCCATATATTGGTCTTTTCTTCACGGTTCTTGCTCAGAATGAAACAGCTGAAGCTGCCTGTTTTGCTCATCCTGGTGTATATGTGCAGGATCAATGTTTAAAATCACATGGAGATTTTTGATCTAAGATAAACAAGTGGTCAGACCACATAAGGTTATGCAATATATGATGAATAATCTGCTTTGATTAGGATTAATTTTCAGCCTTGTGATTCTGACTTCCCTCTCCCTAAAAGTTGAGATAGTTAAAAAAAAAAAACCAAACACCAAACCCAAAACCAGCAGAGTTCAAAGGCTGAGTAAGAAAAGAAAAAAATTCTCCATATGTGAGTGTGTGGGTAGGAGTATATGGCGTATCTACCCACGTATATGTAATGTATGTTCAGAAACACAGATGTAAAATGTATTTCTTCCCAAAATCATCACAGTGAACTAACGCTGTAGGCACAAAACTCAAAGATTTAGAAATCAGACACATGGAAACTGTTCACATTTCTACATAGTTTGCTTTGTCACTAAGCAAAGCCTGACAACCTGGCAGGCTGACAAGGATGGCGAACTCCAGAACCCTGTCCCCTTTATGTTCTTTTTACTCCCCATTCCACGAGCTATGCTGGGTAACTCCTCCATCCTTTCACAGGAGTGGCTTGGAGACAAGGGGAAAAAGGGGCAGGGAGAAAGAGATTGATTCCCACTGACTATGTGAAGATAGAGACCATGAGAGAAGGAAGGAAGACTGAGAAGCAGGTATTCAGTTTACGGGTTAAGACTAGAAGGGCAAGCAGTCAAGTCTTCAGAAATTTGAATTTGCATATGGTAAATTCTTCAGCATTTTCATGGGTGTTGAGAGTGTGTCCACCAAGATCTGCAAGAGCTGTGCACTCCCTACAATTGCAGCTCTCACCACATGTAGGAGTGCTAGGCTCGCAGGAACAGAAACACTGGGATTCATGTCCCTAAACCTTCTCTGCAAGCCTCCAGACAGCATGCATCAGGAACCAGCTTTAGTAAGGTATTGATGGATGCACCAGATTGGGGTTATCAGCCTTCTTTGAAATAAGAAATTCAGATTAGGGAGACTAAGGCTGCATCTGCACCTGCAGGAGAGGGAACAGCACTGGGAGCCTGACTGACATTTGGAAGTGAAGGTCCCAGAGAAGGATGCTGGAATTCAAAAGGGAGAAGGAGATCAGGAAGGGCTAAGCGAAGCACATGCTATCTCAGACCCTTTAAGTTAGCAAATCATTTTGAAATATTGACAAAATGTGCATCTTTCTCAGAGGGAATGACAGAAGATGGCAATCCTTTGGTTTACTTGGTTCCAGCAGGACATTGTGTCGTGGATCTGTGCTATCCAACCACTTTGATGACCTATACTTCATATTGACTATTTGAGTTTGTGAACTTAATATTTTATCTTTGGAGATGAAATGAATGGTTTTAATTATTACCAAATATAAGGTCAGACCTCTAGTGTTTAACACATTCTAGAACTGGCAAGCCTTTTTTGCATGCTTTAAATTAATAATTAATGCTTTTGGACATAGTCTGTTCTGTGCATTAGATTTTGTATAGGCAAATGTAGTTAACCTCCCTTTTTAACTTACTTTATTTACTCTTATTCTCTACCTACTTACTAGTCTGCAGTAAAATAATACGTTTCAGAAACCTCTTCTTTAACTCACTTCGAATTTTGTAGAAAAATTTACTTTAGTCCCAGATATAATTTACTGCTGAAAGAATAGTTCACTTTTAAGAAGTGAATTAGAAAAAGATTAATTTGGACTTATGATAAACTCAGTGGTAACCTTTTTTAGGGGAATGACTGTTACTGGCATGCTTTGTTAGAGGTCATGAGAAGCTCATGTCCTATTTCTTTTCTAACGACTAAGTGATATGCTCCTTGCAAGCAGTAGAAGTATTTTTTCCAGTATACTGTCTTGTGGCTAAAGTAGAGTTTTATTATTTTATCAATGTAACGTGTGATACAGTGGAACTGAAGCATAAGGCTTTGATCTCAGCAGTATAAATTAATAAATGTACTGTAGAAAGACATTTATTGTGATGTGCTTTATTCCCTAAATATGTGTATGGCTTCTCTCCATTTATGAGTGCTTTTCTGAACAGGATTACCTGCACATCTTTGCCATTGACAAGAAATATTTCATCTCTTCTGAGGAAATCCTTAATATTGTAACAAGTTCTTGAACAGCATCATGCCCATATGATGCTTCATATCACTAAATTTCAGATCTAGTTGCAAAATTTGGTTTGCGCTTCCAGATTGTAATACTTGCCAGGCGTGTGCAAATTCAAATGTAAAACTCTGAATCATTTTTACACAATAAGTTTTACTGTATCATATGCATGACCAGTATGCATTTACCATCATTTACCATCAGATGCCTGGCATTTAACATTAGAAGACCTGATAAGTATTTTTTTGGCAAAAATGTCCTATTTAGGTTTAAATTTTACATATTAGGGCCTCCCTAAAAGAAAATCTCATCAGAAGTTAATTGTATAAAAATCAGTATCCACCAAGCGAGTGGAGAGAGAGAAGCAGGGAGTCTGCAGATGGGAAGGAGGAAACTGGGACAAAGGGTAAAAATGGAAATGAAGAGCGGGACTAAGGCATTTCTAGGAGCAAGAGAGGGAGCAGATGAGGAAAGGAGGAGCACAGAGCTCTCAGGGCAGGACTAGTTATGGCAAGGGATGGGTTTGAGTGTTTTGGATGATGAATTAGTGAGGGCAGTGGCTGAAAGGTATCTGGGATCAGGAGGGAAAAATAGAGGAAATAGGGATGGGTAAAGAGGGCAGTATTAAACATGGGTTAGAGAAAATTAAGCGAGCTTAGATGTTTCGATATTAAAAATAACACCTCTGTGGTAAAAAGGCTTCTCAGTAGGAAAAAAATACCCTCTGCAGAGCTCTCAGCATGCTTCCTCTATTAAGCTGACTGCTTCAGCTTGCCCTGTTCGTCAGTATATTATGTGGTATAGATAGCCTGGATTTCAGTGTCTGAAGGAGCATGCTAAGGTTGTTTGAGTAAAGAAACTTGAAACTGAGTTGATAGGCTCACACAGGTCCAGTTTAGTCAAAAAGCAGGACTGAGAAAATGAGCAAAATTTAGAAAGAAGTAGAAGTGGGAAATGAACAGATTGGAAGAAGAAGAGAGGAAAGGTCAGGCCTGTGAATATCAGGCAGAAGAGTCTGTTCCCCCGATGGTCAGTGCCTTGGGACGGCCTCCAGGGTTCCTGGACACAGCCGTTCTTCTGCTAGCTGTAAATGTTTCCAAACCCCTCCAGCAGATTCTGGAGTGGGGTTTCAGTTGGTGGAGATCCAGCAGTTACCTGCCCACTACTGCTGCTGCTTACTCCGCTGCCTCAAGTAGAAAAGCTATGTGGGGGATCTAAAAGCTCCCCAAATAGCTGCTGTTGGAACACTGAAATGAGTAAAACATCAAACAATGGGGCTTGGTTTTTCGCTCTGCTTTTAAAATCAAACTAGACAATTAAGAAATAATTTGCAGAAATAGCTTAAAAGGGCACAACTGAAGTGATGAAAGCAGAGCTTAACATTTGGAAATGACACTGCTCTGGATGCTTCTGCAACTTCAGCTCCTTCCCCTTCTAACACATTCGTAAGGTTTTTTTTTCTTGTTTACACTTCAAACAACGAGCCGGATGGGCCTACTCTGGGAATCCATCAGTACTGAGTAGTGAAAGTATTTTGTTTTACTCTGACTTCTGCCTCTCTTGTTGCAGAAGTTGGAAAGTGTACTCTTTAAGTAGGCAAAGGGCTGCTGAAGAAAAGGGATCATTTCAGGACAGAAGTAGTTGCTGCTTGCTCTGAGAAATTGTATTCTAAGCCTGCCGCTGACATCAAGTTCCTATCTTATGCTTGACAGGTGATTAAAGCAGATTTTTCCAAGGTGTGATTGTACGTTCCTCATTTTTAAGATTACTAACCGAAGATCCAGATTTACAGATGCAAAAAGCTTGTCCTCTTTCTTGGAAAATGGGCTTCAGTGTATGAATTGCTGCATGTGCTCAGAATCTTGAAAATCGGGTCTTAAGTGTCTCATCCTGATCCCCAGGAAATAACAGATGCCTTGGCCTTAATGTCTCTCTGCTACAGTTGTAGTAGCCAGTAGCATAAAGGCTGTTGTGAAAAAATAAATCAGTGAACTTTTCAGAAAATCATACGAAGCATGGAAAGAAGCACCAGCAAAGTAGCTTGGAGAAAGAAAATTAATAACTCTGGGAGAATATTAATAACTCTCTCTTTAGAGCAGGATGTGAATATATGCTGTAGGTAATGCATGGAGCAACACGTTGAGCAACAAAGAGAAAACAAAATATTGAATTATTACCTAATGAAGTGGGTACTTCCCATCCAGTGCCCTGAATAAGGTGGAGATTATGCAGAAGAAAACATCATGCAGTCAAAGATGTAATCATACTGTATATGCAAAAGGGGTATGTGGAAGTTGCACAGTCAGCCTCTGGAATTGCCTTACATTTGAGTACTCAACCTTGCAACCATTTTAATGTTCTTTGATTAGAATTTTGTTTCATAAAAACTCGTGTGCGCATAAATCTGTGTATATTTCTGCACAAATGTTTATTACACAGATTCTAATTGGGTGATTACATTCTGTTTCTGTAACAAACTAGATTTTTCCTATTCAAGCTTTATTTTTAGTAGACCCTAGAGGCCTAATCCAGGCTTGAATTTTACTATTCAAGCATGATTATAACAGTCTTTTCACTGCAAGTGTTAATACTGTAATAAATTATTTGGGGTTAGTGCTCGATGTGTGTCGTACTAAGTTTCTTAATGAAATAAGTATGTTTTCTTGGTGTTTTGACTGTTAAGGTCTTGTCCTGCAACTGATGGTAACATTGTGTATACCAGATGCCCTTTCTTGGACATTTTGAAGTCTCTACAGGTTGTTATCATCCCTCGCCTTCCCCCACCCTGCTCCCCCCCAACCTGACCAGGTTAAAAAAAAAAAAAAAGAGCTGTGACACGTCAAAGTAAACCTGCATTCAGTTCTGTTGCCCTGTTTGTCTGTGGATTCTGCCAAAAAAGTGATTCACATGAAGTACAGGATAATTTTAAAAGCCACATTAAAAGCTCACGCAGGATTTGAACATGGCTTGGCACAGCAGCTGTCTTGAAATAGTGTCAAACAAAGGAAACGAAAAGTCGTTCCCCTGTGCGTGCGTCTTGGGGGCGTTAGTCTGTCTTTTGCTTTTCTAAGTGCAGTAGAGATAGGAAGCTTCATTTGTGCAGGTGATGCAGAAGAAAGTGTGGGCACCGCTGTTACAAAAGGTAATTTAGAACTGGAAGAAAGAAATCTTCAAATTGCTGATGCTGGAGGAGGACTTAGCCAGAGAAAGGAGCATCCTGTCCTTATTTTGAAGACAACTCAATCCTGTCTTTTGCCAACTAGTCATAACTGCCAGTCCTTGTACAGTCTGCCAGAAATGCAGGTAGGCTTTCCACCTGAGTCAATGAAAGGTTAGCAACTGGTGTTTCCATACGTTTTTATTCCCATTATAAGGTGGCTCCCAACCAGTACATTGTATAAAGAAGTATAATAGCAGTACAATGGTTTCATTTTTAGAAACTCAGAAAATCCCTTGCAGTGTCTGCAATTTCCTCTTGGCACAAGCTCTCAAGAACCTAGAACACTACTCTGCCTAGAATTGTAAAAAACTGAACTTAAAATTTTGCAGAATATTCTGCAAAATCTAAATTGGCAAGCTTCAAAGTCAGACAATTGAAATTAAAATTGCCATAAACAAATTTAAAATATAATTAACATTAAAAAGACATCTTGCTTTAACATATAAATATGCTTCTAAAACAAGAAGATTATTCTGAAACTAAAAATAAGTGTTCCATTCCCAAAATCAAATCTGATCAAAAAGTGTACACTGCTATAATAAGTTACAATATTGACAACGTGCCTTTCTGTGTATTTTTTCCAAAATCGAAGATACTTTCTGATCGAAAATTGTTCTGTCAAAAATTTCCTAATCTGTTCAAGTTGTACCACCCTTTTATCTGAGCCACAAGAATAAATGTATTTCTTTGATATGGAAATTAATTTCTGACTAGGAATAGGAAGTCTCTTTCTGAGCATATAATGCCTTCATAATTAAAAGTTATGCAAGTTTAGCTGTTGTGCATGTTCATGTACTTGAACGCTGTTTTCTCAGTCCTATCAAATCGTATGACAAGATTATAAGATAAAAATATATATGAAGTCCTGTTTTAGTGACAAACGTTCAATTTTCTTGTAAAATGAATGGACTGTAATGAAGTAGAAATATACAGAAAGGATTATTGTTTGGGTTTTTTTTAAGTTAGAGTTTGTTCTGATTTGGAATGAAAGCTAAAAAACGGAAGAGAGAGCACCATTCCCCATTTCAGATTCACAAGACAGGGAGAATCTGAAAGTGGTGGGCCTCCACCCAACACTGAAGTCCTGAGTTTGTTTGAAAGCATGGTCTCCGGGGCTTCCGCACTCCCCAGGTCTCCTCCTTGGCTTTTTAGCTAGACTACAGAATAAGTGAGAGCTTTTGAGATGGCTCTTGTCTTCTTTTCTGCCTACTACAGTGTAAGGCCTGGAAGCTCAAGATATTTGGGTGAATATCTGAAGCTTGCAGGTGGAGTTGGAAAATATGGGTTCTCCTGAAGATTGACAGAAATTGAATAATCTCCATGAAAACAGTTTCAGTGAACCAGTATTCTCCTAGAAAACAACATCCATCACAGAACCTCTAGGGACATCTTTCTTCCACGGCACAGCTGTTTCGGCAAAGCTGTCTGCTGAAGCCCTTTATTACAGTAGCAGAGCTACAACTAGCCAAATGTCTGGGCGCTCCAACTTTATCTCCTTGGCTCTGTTAGATGTGGCTGAGTAGAAAAAATGGGACCATTTTCAGAATGCATAATACCGACAACCAACGGTGACTGGAAAAGACCTGTGGAGAGGCAGGACAGTGCCAGATGAGTGATTAGCTCAGTGATTGACGTGAAAGTTAGGGCTCGTTGGGAGGCGTAATTTGAGCTAACCACACACATTGCTGGGTTCTAACTGAGTAGTAAAGACCTGATGTTGTCAAGGATTGTTCAAAAAAAAAAATAGAAAATAGTGCTACGTTACACATAAGTCAATTATAACCACTCAGATGGAATATGGCATTCAGTTCTGGTCAAAAAAGTTAATTCAGAAAATAGAGCAGGCATATGAAGGGAGGCTGAGTAGAAAGACTTCCATATAAAGATACAACATACTATTTTAATTTAGGAAGGATTAAAGAGAAGAAATTATAGAAATGTGTAAGTAGATACACATGGGGAAGATAAAGCATGCTCTCATCGTTACCTTTTGTTACGGTATAAGAAAAAATGGATAACGGAAAGAAAATAAAGAACAAAAACGTACTGTTGTAAAATACAAATTTTGTAAGCACAGGCTGTGAATCTCATTTTCACAGCCGGGATAGAATTGAGGCCAAGATCTTAATACAGTTTTTAAATGAATTAGACATTTGCATGCTTCTTTCGACTTTGTATTATATAAAATAAAGATTTTGTAAGCAATATGCCTTTCAGGCTTAAGAGTTAAGAAGAGACATCCCCAATAGGCAGATTATTCCATAACTATTCATTACTTTCCCCAAGGCATCTTGTCATGCTCTCTGTTTGAGACAGGCTACTGGAATAAACCGGTGTTACAACTTGTTAATAAAAGTACACTGTCCAGTATTTTGAATGCAGTGTTTTTTAATGACGTTAGGCCTGGGTACGTTTAAGCACTATTCAGACACTGTGACTTAAGCTTTGAGAAACGTACAGGCATTCCTATAAATTCTTGCCATGCCTTCTATCAAAGACAACTTTGTGCTCTAGCTCATGCTCTGTGTATCAGTGATACAGATAACAGAGAATACAGACAAGAAGCAATACAGAAAACAAGAAAAAGGTTTATCAGCCAAAGGAATATGACTCAATATAGAGTACAATGACTGGCTTGACTTTATCGTCCTTCCCATTTATGAATCTTCTCCAACTCAAAATTAATTTTGAGCTCTAACAAAAGTTCTTAAATGTTTCCTAAATGAAAAGGTAATTTTTAAAAGCTTGTTGTTTTAGCACCTCTTTTTCTTTAAAAATTAGGCTGGGAAAATAAAAATATTATTCACCTGAAACATCAAGGCAACCCAAACATTCAAAAACATCATCAAGCATTTAAGATACTTATGATTAATTAGCTAATCTATTAATGAGAGACTAAGGAGCAGTCAGACATACTTGAAGTGTTCTTAATTAATAGTTTTTATGATCCCTTGTTTTTTTCACTGTTTGCGGTTTCAGGCTGTGAATGCAAAGATTTACAGGCTTGCTCCACTTTGCAGATTGAATTCTGCAGTTGCTCATGTGGACTGCAACACAAGAGCATAAACTGCTGTGGTCTGGGGCCCTTCACAGCAATAATCCCTCACATTACATGTTCGTACTCAGGAAAATAAGGCCTATACCTTGTTGATGCTTCAATACTAGATATAGTACATAAAATTCAGAATGAAATCCTGCCTTCCTGAAATCAGTTGAATGACGGTTTTGTTGGTCGCTTCAGTGGGACCAAGATCAGAACAAAGGTACTCTAACCTATTAGACTCTTGTCTCTAGCGATAGCCAACTGTAAAAGGATATGAAGTCGGAATAAGCCTGTCCTAACATTTCTCCAGAAGATTAGCAGCCACTGAGTTTGAGGTGCTGCTTTCATATTTGCTAGCTCTGATAGATCTTACTCCTTTAGCTTGTCCAGTCTCTCCTTCTATTCATCTAAATTTTTATCATCCATATAGAAGTATTCCCACAGCTACACAGTGCATCAACATCTCCCTTGGCTTCCCACCTCCTAGGTTTCATCTGATACCCCCTAGTTCTTGTATTTGCAAAGATGGTGAATGTCATAATGCTTTCTACTGTAGTACAACAGAAAGCAAATTAAACATCTTAGTCTTGCTTTTCTCTGATAGGGACAGACCGATGTGTTCTGAAAGGAAAGATACAAGTTGTCCCACTGAGTTTTAAACTGAAATTGTCACTGCAATAGAGAATTTTGCTCTATTATTGATGATATGACAGGGCCCTGTAAATTCCTTTTATTAAAAAGAAAAAGGTCTTAAAGCCTCCAAAGTACTTGTTTTAATTATAATGCAGAGCTATTCTTTAGGGAAGAATGATAAAATGGAAAGTACATTTATTGAATTGCATTGAGCACAGGCAGGAGTTCTGCTGCACTCAGGCCCTTACCATTTGTTACCGGTTTGCTGTGGGTAGCTCCCTTGTCAACATCTTCTTGCTGATTGCTTACCTGGAGGCCCCTTTTTATAAAGGCCAAAGAGGCAGATCACGCTCTCTCTAACGTTTCACGCCGGTGTTCAAGAGAATAAATTTAAGTGTTGAAACCTTTAGATCAACACTTTTAATATTGGGGTTGTTGTATTCAATTGATACATTGCACTAGCATAAGCAGATCACCAGCTCTGGGACCATGGTAGAGTATGGTAGGACAGTGGAGAAGGGAAAGATCAGACTTTGGACAAAATGAAACAACAGTGCGAGGTCTCCAGTGTGTGAGAAATAACTTAAGGTGCCATGCCATAATATTATGGCAGACCGATATGAAATGAGTACAGATATCCACCCACACAGAATTCACAACATGATGTGGGGTTTGGGACCTGAATGTTGCCTCTGAACATTTAGTGGGAGTCCTTCCACTGACTTTAATGAAAATTAAATGAGGCTACTCTTCAGCAAGGGGGTTAAGAACAGGCCTAGTTTTCAGGCACATGAGTAATTGACTTCAGAGGGACCTGGTACGTGTGTAAGTACCTTAGTGAATTGAGACTATATTGAATGATAGGCTGTCTGTTAGGACTAACTAGGATGTGAAGACCATAAAATCTAATGGAAATGGCAATATGAAAGTAGCAGAGTTTAATTTTTTGCTAAACATGCTGCATTTGATTTCTTCATTTCCATGCAGGAAAATCTTCCTTAAAACTCTGTTTCTAGTACTCAAGTGTATTGTGAAATTGTTAATGTTATTTTGACAGAATTAAATATGCTCTAAAAGGTCTGAAAGGAAGCAGATTTCAAAACCAAAGCACTTACAAAGGATACAGAACCCAGTTCTTGCTACATCAGAAAGGTAAATGCTGGGGTTTATGTCAGGTTGCTTCGAACTGGTAAGAAATGTCGGAAGAGATATGCTTTGTAAAAAATTAGCACGGGGGGTAAGGTGCTGTTTAGTGCCTGGTTTTATGCTGTCTGCACTCCTTTCTGTTTTAACTAAACAATGGAATACAGTATCTGTAATTGTTCAGATAGTCACATTTGTAGTTGTAATTCATTCTTTCACATGCAAACTATTATTTGAAAAAAGAAAGGGAAGAAATAAGCTCTTTATGGTTTTAAATTAGAAATATCAGTTAATATGATAGAGCAATTTATAATTGTCAAAAAAATTCAAGGCTTTTCTTTTGATTTTGCTGGTCTTAAGATGATTTAAAAGTATCGGCCAACTAGTAGCAACTAAATTTAAGACAGGAAGGATGATTCCGTTTTTCTGTCCTTTTTTATTAAAAAAAAAGATTATTGGAAATACTTTTGCTGGTTGATTTAAAATGTTGGGACAAGAGGTCTTTATCCTAACCTGTTCAATACTTACTAGCCAGAGCTTTTAGACATTTCATTATAGCTGGGAAGCCTTCAGCTAGCAGAAGGCAACATCTCTTCTGTCTGTCAGGGCATGCTGACAGACTAATTAGTTTTGCAAACTAATGCAAAACGCATTAGTTTGAATGCTCTGGTTGTGCTTGTACCTGAATGCTCTGAAGCTGCTCTAAAATGCGTAATATCGTGGTGCTTGTTACAGAAATTCAAATGCTAGAAGCTTAATAGTTTCTGGTTTTATAACAGTGCAATTTTATGCAATTAAAACTTGAAGAACGCAGCAGTGATGCAAGCCCTCCTCATAAATAAGTTTGCAAGAAATAGATGATGAGTAAAGGGGGGATCATCCATTGTTTATTCAGTTTAAAGTAAAAAAAAATCTCTATTAACTTTCATAGGCCATTATTAACTGTAGGTGAATGTCAATTTCTGAGTTATTTTACAAAAAGCCTGGAATTAACATGTTTATTGTTAGGTCCTGTTGAATAATAGTTTTATATTGTTTACTAACCATCTGGGCATCTGATTAGAGACTATAACAATCATTTGGTATGAGGTTCTTTACTTGCGCTAACTGCAAGTTATAAAAGATAATGACTTGGAAGTGAAAATATACAGCTCACAGGGGTAGCACAAGCAATTGTTTTAGCTAGCCATGCCATTCTCTGTATTATCGTGCTTCATGTTCAGAAGAAGAATAAACCCTCAAAGTCTCGTACTCTACAAAGTACCTGATGTATGGTACGTCAGGGTTTGCTCAGCTTAGTACACTTTGCATGACCAAATCTGCAAGAGCAAAACAAAGATAAAAGCTTTTTTTCTCCTGAGCATTTTGTGTTCATAGAGGCTAATAGCCAATTAAGAAAAAAGGAAATATTTGATAGCTAAAATCCAGTAATATTAGCTGTCCCAAGTCAATTTGACATTTAATATATTTTTCCTCTTCAGCAATTTTACTACAAGGGGCAATGTAAGCATTTAAAGAGAGGGACTGAACTGTTTCCGTCTTGCATACTTGTTTTTTTTCTACATAGATGGTGTTTTATCATTACAGCAGTGACGTTTATTTACATACATAGATGCTCCAAAGAAGATTCATTTGTATCGTAAGGGCTTTATTAAGACTACTAATGACTTCCTGAAGAATTATTATTATTTTAAATAATTTAAGGCTATCAATTATTGGACTCTTCTTTCCAGAATTATGAGTAAAAAAAGAGGGGAAAGCAGTTATACCTTTTTGTATGCGCATACGTTTTGGTAGATTAATGCAAAATTATTGAATAGCTTTGTAAATTCAATAAGAATACCTAAGCTGTCAGAAACATATCTAAGTTGTCAGTAACAATAATGACTCAAACTTATGAACAATCAATAACTACTGAAAGTTTTGATTTTTGGTTAAATAGTTTCTCTGAATCATTGTCTGGCCAGTAGTCATAATAAGTATTTTTTTGATGGACCAATGTTCTGAAAGGGAAAAATAAAAGTCAGTAATTGATGATTTTTTGTAACAGTTAAATAATTACTTTAGGCTGTTCCTGAGGTATTAATTTTTTGAAGTGTTACATATAGATACAGGACACTTTTCAAAGCAAAAGCAGCAAATGGTAACCACTGGGTTAGAATTAATAGCTGTAGTTGGTGGCAACCAAAAACTGTTCATTTTGAAGTCCATAAGTCTGCAGGCATCTTCACTTTATCTGGTATTACTGTTCCATACCATCTTTTACAGTTAAAGATTGGCAAAGAGAAGCCATCTATTTACTGAGTTCCCCTCCCTTTCAACTGATAAATACATGGTAAATAAAAAATTGAGCTGAGCTATTTCTTGTCTACTTTTGCTAGTTGAAACGGTGAATGTTCCTATTTAAGTACCTCCATATAACACGTCACTGGCATTTAAGGCATTCATTAGGTTGTGATAAATAACTGTTTTTATCTGTTAGGTATAAAAAATCACTGCTTTTTAAATCTTTCTTCTAGCTCACCAAAAAATTGTTTGTTACCTGAAGACTTCCTTTAGTTGAGTGATAATACAGAGACCATAACGTGGCTTTTTTCAGTTAGCAGGTTTTTTGAAGGGTTTCAAAAAGCAATTACAACTTATCATGGTGAAACAAAAATTAGAATCACTAACAGAATAAAAATGCCAGCAGACACAAAATGCGTAGACCATAACCTGTAGTATTCTGGAAGCAGGGAGGGTCCATGAGAGGAAGGGTCACTGCACACTGCTCCTGTTATTAGACTGTTCTCTCAGCATCAGCCACAGGCCACTGTCCAAATAGGCATAACAAGATAGGCAGATCTTGGTATACGTATGCTATAATTGTGTCTAGTTATGCCTTATTTAATATGGGCCTGAAGAAAATCTCAGGGAAATTATCTGAAAGGTCACTGGGGAAAAGGGAAATGACGCCTTCTCCTGTTAATGCTCTACAGAGGTCATCATAATCTTTGGCAGAAGTTTGCTTTACAGGTGAGCGCCTCTAAACAGGAGCCTTTCTTGGAATCTGTCCCTGAAATATCTATCATCTCCGTTAGCTTTTTGTGGATTCTGCAAGTGTTCTTCAGCTTCTGTCCCCTTATTAGACTATAACTACTAAATTAGAGATAAAAAAAATTGAAATGTATCTTTTGCCTTGTGCATAGGTAGATATGTCTCTATTGCTGTTTAGTTACGGACCTAGAATTCCCTGGTCACCTTCTTCTATACAGGCAAGGATGTGACATACACTTTTTCTAGGATTCAGCATTCTCAGTCATCCCTAAAAATGTTTCCTACCTTCAATCAGATTCCTAGTCCTGCCTCTCCTCAGGCTTTCTTACACAGCCAAAATGGTTTTTAATTGGTTAAAATCCTCTTGGCTCCTGTGGTTTGCATTGCACAAAACGTTGCGTGTGGAGTTCCCCGGTTTAATAGTTCAGGTCTGGTTTACAAAAGCACCTCTGCTGTTTCCCATTACAGACTGAAAAAGAAAATGTACTCAGCTAAATCTCTGTAAATATAATGATTAAGTAATTCATATATATAATCCATGAGTTGGAAATGCTGGCTTCAGTCCTGCAAATACAGATGTCTTTTCAGATGCATGCCTTTTGTTTGTTATGCTTCAATGATTGCATTCCTGTTGCAAAATATTTCTTCATCCTGGGGACAGTGAAAAAGACTCAGTGCTTCTGTCTAATTTTCTATCCAGTATAAATGAATTATTTTGAGCATCTTCTTTTGGTTCTTTCACTTGTGCTTGTTAATGCTGAGTTATGAGACTAGAGCCTGGGAACAAGACATTTGCAGCCTCCCCGTCTTTGCCACCTGCGACAAAGGGATTTGCAGGTTCCCTTCTAAATCACTTATTTTGATAAAGCGGGATTGGCAAATATTTTGTTCCTATTTGGATTTTGAAGGACAGATCCTCATGCATATTCAGGGTTACTCGATGGCTTTGTCAGATACAGAATGGCTGTGGCGCGGTTCCCCCCCATACTAAAGAAAATCCTTGCCACAGGAGCAATGGAGACAACGCGTTCAGTTCTGCGCTAGAGGACTCTTGCAGGTCCTGGTTACAACATCTCAAGGAAAGGGAAGAGTGTTAATAGGGTTGGAGCTATAAGGGTTAAGTCCTCTGCAGTTTTCGTCGGCCTGCTGATTAGTGGCTAGTGTAAGCCCTACCTGAAAAAAATTCCTCTCTTCTGCCTAGGTTTATGCAGAGGTTGACCACAGCTTTATGCCAAGCCCCCGGCCCCCCAGAGGACAGTGTTATTTTACAGGCAGACTTGCTTTCATTTCCTCTGAGGTGCTGAACATTTTGCTCTAATTAGGGAACAGAAGCTTGACTCAAAACAGCAAAATGCTTTTATTTATATATGGGTTGATATATATTTTGTCAGTGTTTGATGAAAACTTACATTCTCGGTCATGCATGAGAATCCTATTGTACCAGGTAGTACATAAACACGTCAGGAAAATATTGCCCTTGCTCACAGAGGTTATAAGACAAGCGATGGCAGGTTGCTACAGACAGATGGGGAAGCGGGTTGGAACAACGAGACAGAGCTGCTCAGCTGAAGAGGCAGCGCTACCAGCCCACCAGCGACTTAATCAGTGTCAGGCGGCGGAAAGTTTCAAGGAGGGATGTAAAGGAGGTTAAAGAGGAGTCTCTGTGGATGCTTACAGGGAACTCCTACTAGACATTAAAGGCAACTTTGAAGACTTTGTGTGTTTGAAAATAGAGCTAGTAGCAATGCAAGTGTCATAATTTGATCAGGGAGTGAAACTGTGAAAAATGAAAAAATATAGGAAAGGAATAGTCTATGTAGTGCTTTGAAAGTTGAATGAAGGCAAGTCAATTAAAGTTTGGGCTTAAATGTGCTGCATAGTGGTGGTATGATCAACACAGTGCCCTGGGAAAGCGATGCTTGCAAAAACAGTAGGTATTTGAAGTTGCAGTTGGCTTTGTTAAAGCAAGACTTTAGTGCCTTGCTAGATAGCTCTTTATTGTTGCTGAAAAGGGTCTCTCCTAAATCATCTGTGAAATGTAGGGAAGAATCTGCATACAATTTTTTTACAAGTGCAGTTCAAATAATTGTTCTTATTTTTATTTTCTTTCAAATCAATCATTTATGTTGCTGTGTTACTTAAAAACATCAAATTAATATATTTATGTTTTTCCCTCGTATTTGTACTCCATTATGACTAAGGTTATAACAGAGACTTTCTTATCATTCAGCTATTCCTACAAGATCAGCATGAATACCTTCATAGGGCTATTTTCCACATACTTTATAGGAGAAGTAGTTTTCTGGCATACCACTTTCCATTGAGGCATGACTTTCTGATTGAGGTAGACAATTTGTATTGAATTTAGAAAATTGTTTTGACTAAAAGGATTTGAAAAAGTGAAAATATAAAAATAAAAACTTTTCCAGATTGCTATAACAAAGTATTCCTATTTCTCATCTCAAAATACTTTTTTCTGAAGTTGGTCTTTATTTTTCAAGTATTTAAAAAAAAAAGGAGTTCCAGATTAAATCAGATGAAGTGTTTTCTTGACCTAAAGCACTTTTGCAGTATATTTGTCTTTAAATTCTAACAGTTTTTTCACCTAGTTTGTTCCTCAGGTCTAATAGTGAGGCCTTTTTTCATTTTCAAAATGTATTACAAAATAGAGTATTGATCTGTCAAACATTATAATGTGATGATGGCTCAAATTTACATTGCAAGCAGAATTGCTATGTACGTTGTCTAGACTCCTACTGCAAATATCTTTCGATATGACACATTAGGGCAGATGAGTATAATAGTTCTCTAATTTTCATATGCTCCTTTAGCTTAAGCTTTATGTACATACTGGATTTTGGGTGACCTGGAAGTTGTATGAAGCAATGAAAAGCACTTATATATCAACTATTTATTTTTATCTCCTTGTCTGTCTATCATGAGAACTCTTACGCTATCGCCAACAATAAGAGTGCTTCATAGTTGTTAATCTTTAATTCACCACCATATGGGATATATATTAGCCAAAACTGTCAATGGAAAAAGTGTAAATTTATTACATGACTACTTTTGTAAGCATGAAATGTATTTAAGAAAATCTGGCAAGGATCCACAAATCTATTTTTGTAGAACTAAGGGATTTTGCAAACGGTATGAAAAAATTGGAGCAGTGTAGGCCTGCAGTGTAGGCCTGAGTACTATTTCTCATGTGTAGCCCACGCGCTACTCATAACTATGTGAAAAAATGTTTCAGTCATGATGCAAGTCCACCTCACAGCTCTGCAAGAAGAAAATAAGCACTGCTCTCTTTCTTTGTTTTTAAAGCATGCACATTAATTCCAAATTATTCTCTTGTGCCAAATATTGAACTGATGCAAAAGCTCTTTGGAATAGCGGTGTCACCCTCTTTGCTATTTTCTGCTATCTGTGAAGATGGTTCTGCATCTTCTAAGCAGTGCACATGTGTAGAGCTGATGTAGTGGGAATAAGGAATGCCATGTCTGATTCATTAGTTGCAATTACTTATCATTATTCATTATTTATTTTGATTTATAATGGATAAAAAGAACCTACCCAGGGCCATTTTAGCATGAATGATAAATGGAGCCTCATAAAACGATTAAACTGGCAACTACTGCTTGTCTCTTAAGTGGACAATAATTAATGTAAGATTGAGAAAATTCCAACCAATGCTTGCCTCAGTCTCTTTTATAGAATTCTAATTATAAATTCTGGCCAATTTTCCCCAAAGCTAGGAAACCTTCAGAAGATCTTTAGCGAATGATGAAGAAACAAATTAAGGCCTCATGTAAGACCACCCACTTTTCTCATCGTAGTCAACAAAACTTATTCTTCGATGTCAGCAGTCAATTCAGCCTGGAGTCTGCAGGGGACTAAAAACCTGTCATGGAAAGCTTTGAGTGGAAACCACTTTGTTCTTGCTAAGGTTTTCTGTCAGAAGATCTAGAACCTCTTCTACGAGCTGGAAATGGTCTTTCATGACACTAATGTAGAACAGCTACTCTTTGAATAACTAAAATTCCCCACCAAAACCAGGAAAGGACATCAGCTGTTAGAACGTCAGGACATTGTTAAATACAATAATATTGACTACCAGTTACTTCAATGTTTCCTAAAGCAGTTATATGGAAAAGTACTATGTATATACTAGTATTTTTCAACAACCTGATATCAGAATTATACTGGAAAGTAAAAGTATGTCTGTAGCTCACATAATTTTACTGATTTTATTGTAGCATTTAGGTGCTACAGTATTTCAATTTCTATCTGCCTACTGATGTTATTAACTTTGCTGTCCATTTTAAAAGGAAATCCTGGTGCCTAGGAAAGGCTTGCAAATATAAACATAAGCAAACATAGTTGGGCTTGCGGTCACCAAGAAAGCAATTCCAAATATCTTCGATTCAAAGATAAAAAGTTTAGTCTACCTATCATTATGCAAGTATTCTTTCTCTCTTGGAAGCAAGAAGAATTTCTTGAAAAGGGCTGCCTGCCTGTCCTGCGTCAGGCATATCCTTATGATATGCTTAAAGGAAATTAGCTGTCTATTGTCAGTTGCAGGGATTTGCAAGCACAGCAGTTCTCTGTATTGTGACTCTCAGTACATATAAATGTGAAGCAGAATTTATCCTTGACAAACAATCTCCAATGAAGCCAGGCCTCAGTATATGTGAAATTGTAAGAGCTGGAGGTCTTCACGTCTGTGCCTTAAAGAGAAATTAAATTTAGTGACCAGTGATGTGTGGGACATCCCTTCAGTAAGATGAAGTCAGTATAGTTTCAGGGAACAGGAGCATGGGTATTTTTGGTCAGTAAGTCTTGGAAGGGACAACGTATCCTCTGGTGCCTCTCTGAGTCTTTCTGTTGCCCAACATGGTCTTCAAATGAGAACAATAGGGGCATCCCTCAGCTTGTGGGAACACTGTGCATCCCTCTTCTCTGGCAGTTACATAACAAAAAATGGTGTCTTGTCAATCAGAATTATCTGTTGAGGTATACACATCACCTACATGACAGGCCATTGAAAGGCTTCTACTCAGCCACATAGGAAGGCGGTATGTCTTAAGCACGCTAGTGAATATATATATCTAAGTATAACAGTAGTTGTTCTATCAGCTGTAGAGCTAATGAGAGTGCCTGGTTTCCTACAGACTTTTGTCCTTTAATCTCTCAGATCTGTCTTCCATGGCAATAACATCTGTTCCTTCCTGGGTCTGTCTGTGACACCCCTGCAGATAAAGCATTTTGTCATTAGTCTGCAACTAGATATGTGCAGATTGCCTGGCCCAGCTGCCTTCAGATGGGGTGTGTAGCTGTTATATTCTGCCTACCTTCCTCTCAGGAAATTGCATCTCGGGATGTAGCTGTGTCCACAGTTATCTGTTAACCTCCCCTTTTTCTTGTCTCCAATTTTACAAAACCATTTAGGAAGTCAAATTCTCTTTGAGCGTTCTACCCTTTTGCTAAATCTACCTCAAATTGGCCCACTGGCTTAAAAGTTATTTGAGGGATGACAAGGAAAGACAAGAAGATAGCATAAGCCTTCTGTTTTGATATGTTTTAAAATTAAACCTAATTCTTAAAAGTCTAACTTTAAATATATATCTGAAATTTCTTAAACTTATGTGATAAATTGTGGTAATATTTATATCTATAATCGATAAAAGGAAAATAATCTGTATTCAGTAAATTCACAAATATGTGTAGGATCCACTGTATACTATTTAGCCTGCAGTCTTCACAATACTGGTCCTATAAGTACATTTATAAAGCTTACTTTCCCAACAGGAGTAGCATAATATTTGAATAATTTTTTTTTTAAGCAGTGTCTTGCTTGGGTGTTTTTACCACCATTTACTGACCAACATACAGGATTCTGATTAACGCATACAATGCCAGGATTTGCACAGAGTTTATGTAAAACTGAGAGCGAGTGAGGTGACTTGTGTCCTAGAATCATTTTAGAATAGACACTCAGACCTCTGCTTTTTTATAGCTTGCAATATTTTCACACTTTCTGTGTTCCAAGACTCCTCTGAATAAAGGCTGATGTTGTAGACTTCTCAGTCACAGATTTTGCTGTATAAAGTGTATAAACTGGAAAGCTGCTAGATATCTATTACACATACCTGAAAGCACAGATTGTAGAGGAGGTAAAGAAAACAGCAATGCAGATGAGAATAATTGGCTTTACTTAATACTAGATACATTTTTCCCCCTCTGAATTAAGAGTTAAATTATGCATAGAGAACATAACAGATTACACCCCTCTGTGCCCTGACACTTCATCACTTAATGGATAGATAGGTGGAATTTCAGAAATAAATTATTACCATTTAAAAAAAAAAAAATCAAGTGTAAGGACTTGATTACCACTGCAAGACTTGTCCTAATATTAAGGCTGCAGTGTGTGCTGCATATAAATGCCTGGTTTGTGTGGTAGAGGGCAAGATGGACGGCTTTGCTACCATGAGCTTACTAATTAACCAGCATTGAAGATATCCTTGTCATGAGAGAGTAGTCATTTCTAGTACAACTAGGAAGCAAAAGCTTTTCTGCTTAGACCAAAAGATGAATACAGAAGCAGGGCGGATGCCAGTGGAACAAAAGGAAAACAGCTCACAGAAGACTATTAGGGGCCAAAGACACCTTTTCATTCTGTATCGAGTGTTTGGGTGCTACAAGGTTACTACTAGACTTACAGGGGTTTTGCTGGTAGCCCTGGAGTGAATGGACAATGAAAAAGTGAAGCAGAAAGAAGAGCTTAAGCAGGCAGTGCTGCCAAGGTCCATTAGTTTTATTCTGTATAATCAATTTTCTGCTATTCTTCCAACATCTTATTTAATGTTTCCAACACTTGCAATAACTTTTGCCGGTGCCTTCTCTTAAAGTGCGTATATTTATATGCAACAGTGAAAATAAGTTAGGGAATTGCTAGAAAATGAGTGGTTTATGATCAGCTGTGATAATTCTGTTTTGTTTTATTTTATTAGAACAGCCTTAGCTGAAACTCAGACAAATACAATACAGTTTTTCCCAGCCAGTCTCATTTTCCTTACTGGGGCTAACAACACATTTGTGCGTGAACACCTGTTTTTAATAAATAATTGAAGCTGCTGCTCTTATGCTTTGCAGAAGTGTCACACTAAGATAACTGATATTGGAAGTGTACCGTGAAGCAAGCTTTAGATTTTAAGCCAGCTATTATAATAACTTTTAATAGGAATCATAGCAGTTAAAGGAAATTAGCTATCTATTGTTGGTAGCAGTAATTTGGCAGTGCTGCAGTTCTCTGTGTTATGACTCTCAGTGCATATAACTGTATTTCCCACCATTTCTATCCCAGCCAGCTGATAAGGGTAAGTAATTGAAAACAAAATAATACAATACATTTCTACTTGTGGGAAATATAAATAATTATTCTGTTTTGAACATCACAAAGTATTAGAAAGGATAATAATTTAATCCTGTGAGGATGCAGATTGTAATGATATTTCCTAGAATAACTGTTGTTTTTCTTGTACGGAGTATGGGTCCCGCGAGCAAAGAAATGTATATACATTTTTTCCTTTTTTTTTTGTTCACAAGGGACAAAACAAGTCTTTTTAGCCCACAAATATTCAGCTATTGACAGTGTAATGCCTGGGCCACCCAGTCAGAAGTTCACAGCACCCTACAGAGCGGTTATACCACATGAAGCTCTGCTCATGCCAAGGAAGATCTCCACTGACAACAGGGATGTACTGCCAGGCAACGCTTTCCATCCTAGTGGGTTTTATTTGGTAGAATTTGTGCACGGTTTTCAATGAATGCTTAGAAAGAGTCTTTAGTCAATGCGTAAGATGGTGAATTTAATAGGGAAAGGATAAATGTCCTTAGGCCCAAGATGCTAGTTATTTTTATTTGTGTAGCAGTATGGGGAAAGTTTCTGGCAGTAGGAAAATTACTCACTAACCCTGCCTACAGTATTAAGGAGAGGCACACAGTCTTCCTAAGAGTTCTCTCCTGTTGCTGTCACAATTAAATATCACATTCTTTATCATTTACAATAGATTTTATTGCTTCTTGTATTGGTATTTACTCCTGAGCTATTCCTCTGTTTTATCCTGCCCTGGCTTTGTAGAGCTGGTTTAAGAGGTTATTAAAGCTGTGTGTCCCAGCCAAAGGGTCTTTATATGTGTCCTTCCTGTATCTTGACTTCCAACCGAGGTGAGATCTGCATTAGTATTAGCCACACATTTCCAAAGACAGAAAAGTTGGGTTCATGAGTCATAAAGGAGCCATAATGAGGTCTGTTTAGATCCCCAGTTTCTTCAATTTAGAGGACCAGGACCAGAGCATACAGCTGCATCTTAGTCTAGATAGAGCCTTGGAGAATTTTGGCTTAACCCTGCTGTTATTATTCATTACCTTTCAAAATACTTGTTCTCCTCAAAACAAACATGGTAGAATGGTCATAGCAATTAATGGTAATCAGTAATCAAAAATCTCCAGCAATATTTACAGTGGAAGCGTGATCACTCCATTATTATCTTTGACTAAAGTTTATAATTGTTATGCGATTTCTGGATAGCTAAACTATAAAATGACAAGCACAGAAGTGTTGCAGGTGTAGGTTACATGTTGTATAAATGTTGTTTAACTCCTGAGAAACAGCAAAGAGAAGAAGGGAGAAAAATAACCATGTAAGAGCCCTATGAGTCGAATGAAGAAAGGCTTCCACTCCTGAAGACGTGCTGTTCCTGTAATTCAGGTAACAGGAAGAGGCAGTCCAGTCCATTCCAAGTCAGCTATCTAGCTCACCACTACAAGTATAGATAGACAGCAGTCAGTGTTTGGTGCATGCCTCCTTGACCTTTATTTTGCATACCCTTCTCTGTGGATGTGCATCTAAGGGGGTCTGGGTTGTACCCACACTTACTACTTTACTGCTTCTATTTCTGACCTCCTTCATTGTCTGGCAGAGAGAAGCCCCACATACAAGGAGTGGTAACATGGGCTCCTGGCTCCATTCCTTTCAAGAAAGACTGAACTCATCACCTTATATCCTGATCCCTATTCTGAGTGAGCACGTGCTCCTCCCTACGCTGTTATACTTAGGCCACAGTGAGTTAGAAGCACAGAAGTCAGGACAGATAGCTCGTTGGAGGTGGGAGGAGTCTCTCCTTGTGTCCGGGGAACTTAGAACAGGCTTTTCTGGGGTTCCAGGTCAGTCCCACGAACAGGAACATATTCTACTTAGGACTGCTCTAGACAAAGAAATAGTGCTGCAGCAGCAGCCAGGAGGCAGCTCAGTGCCAAACACTTTGCTAGAATTAAGTTTCCTCATGCTCCTTCTGGTCTTCTGGCTCTTGGCTGCTCTCTGCCTGGCTACCCGCAGTCTATCTGAAAGGGGGGGGTGGGGGTGGAAAACATATTCACCCCCAGTTAGAAGGCGGACTATATTGGTGTGGACCTAGATGAATTTGAGGTGCTTAAACAGCCATTTAGATAGGCGGATCTGGTTTGTTAAATGAGTATGGAAAGATGACTTCTCTCCCACACCTGGAAATGCATCTACCTGAACGGGATTACAGCTGCTGCCCACACTCTCTCCCTTCTTTGTCAATGATAAGGAACTCTTGAGTCCTTAGCAGATGGTCTAATACCTTGATGGATTGCTGAATTAATATTTACCTGAATGTTTAATCTGCTTTTCTAACTTCACCGAAGTTTTATATAATGTCCTCTAATAGCAAAAAAATAAACATATTGGCAGGTTAAGATTAGGTTAGTATAATCTATTATTAGTAAAAGGACTGGCTTATAGAAAACAATCAGGAATTTATAGTAGCTGTATGACATGATAAATAGTTTTAGTGTAGGATTCCAAAGGAGAAAAAATAATGTTGATCTTAAGAAAACCAGAAAACACAATAGCTAGGGGATTTTTTAATGCAGGGAAACATTTTACATAATTTAAAAATTATCGGTATGTATGAAACAGCTTTTGTGTAATGAGAGCACATAGTAAATCTTGTAAATCTCACATAGACTTTCATGTATGTTCCTCTACATTAAGGCATTCCAGATAACTGTTGCACAAGTTTTTGGTTCTTATTTCCTTATACACTGTCAAGGATAATATACTAGGAAATAAACATGTAACTCCATTAGTAATAACAGTGAAGTAAAAAAACCCCAAAGAACCAGGTTTTTAAAGGTATTTATGTACCCTTTGCTTTCAGTGTGGGCCAGACAAAGCCGTTGGTAGCTTAAACCTGCCCAGTTTCTTTGACATCGGTAAAGTTGCACATGATAATATTGGTGTTAATAGAGTTCCATCATTTTGTTGAAAAAGGACAGAAAATACCAGGTTTGGCCTAGGTATTAATCTTTATTATTCCAATCATTCCAAACCATTGTTGCTAGAAATCTGAAAATCGTGTGTATGTCTGATGATTGCAATTGAAAGGAAAATTTGGTGAAAGTGATGATTCTGTGAGTATATTCAGGTATTGTAGGTGAAGTTTCACGCCAAATGAATGAGCTTGGTTGCAAATCCACATGTTGTATTGTTCTGTGTGATTATCTTGGAAAGAAATACATATGAACAAACTTCCCTGTAAACTGGGGGGTGGGTGGGGTGGGAGTGTGTTTGCAAATTGTATTAAGTTCCTTTAAGCCTGTGTGAGAGCTCCAGAAGATCAGTAAAATGTACAGAACAATCCCATGTAACACATAGGTCAAATTGCTTAGTACACAGCTGTAAGTGAGTAAAGATGCTTACTAATTATGGTGAAAATGATTGTAGAAGAACTATAGAGATTAGTACAAAATAGAACAGAGGCACCTGACAGAAATGAACACTGTACTTAGAAATGACAGCATAAGAAAAAGCCACTGTCTTGGGTTCTTATTCATAGGTTAGTCAGATAGTTACAGTAAATATTTTTCATATTTGTCAAACTAAAATGCTGTGGGGTTTATTTTTAGAGTATTCATGGTTTATTTAGAATTAAGACCTATAATTTCCAGCAGCTGTCATTCCCAGTATAAGGATGCCAGTGCTTGTGCCCAAGTGGCAGTCTCATTAACAAAAGCTCTGCTAATTTGCATATCAGCATAAATGTACTATAAATCGTCTTTTGCTGTAGTCAAGATAACATTTTAAAAAGATTGTTGCTATCTTGGGCGGGGGAGAAAATTCTTAAAGAATGGTCTATTGGGACCTGTAACCATGGTAACTAGAAAGCCGACTTGCTATAATTTGCTGTAATTTAAAAAATCTAAGACTGATTTACTTTCTACTTCAAAAAAATATAATGGAATCTCCAATAAATAATCCGTACTAAAAAGTGTTGTGCTTCTACCTAGTGTTGGAATTCACTAAAACTGTATTTTGGGAAAACAATATGGTCTATCTGTAATATTTAAATAAGTTTTTGTTTTCAATTGCAAGTCAAAAGATTTTATCATGATGATACTGCCTATGAAGTTAAGTTAGAGTATAGAGGTCTCAGTCCCTCCTAGTGAGTATCTAGGAAATATTTGCGTAGCACACTTTTAATAACACTCTGATGAAAATTCTAGCTGTACGTGCTTGCATGTTCTCCTTGCACCATTGACAGTGCTTTATCTTTCTATGCCGTTGTTGTGTTTCCACTTTGGGCAGTTGTTTTGCACCAGTACCTAAAACCTACATCTAACACAGCGAGAAAGGGTAAAACCTAAAAGTTAACACTCAGAGTAACCTACGTCCCAAAGTGCTGTTCAAGCAGCTGAATGGGAGTGAGGGATTCCTGCAAATCAAGGCTCTTTTGGAAACAGAGAAAGAAAGGAAATATAAATGTTAAGTCAACTTTTCCCATATTGGAATAAAGAGTTGCTCTCTTTAATTACATTTTAGATTTGGAGAACTTTGAAGTCAAGGATTAGCAACCTTCCTACTCTGGGATTTAAATAAAATAGCTAATTAGCCCCTAAGAGAGAAAAGGAGTCCCATGAAGTTGAGCTTTTGGCTTTGTTTTATGTTTCCGTGACCTCTGAGGATTATGAAGGTTTTGGTTTGGAAGTAAAGGACTGTTTTGTGGGAAACTGTAACTCAAGGGAATTCCTGCACGAGCTGATTAGAACCTGTGGTGTCTTTGTGCAGAGACTGACCAAGTGCAGATTTCTAAGAATTAAGGCCCAGATACTGAAAGAAAATGACTTATGTCAAATGCTTTGGCTCTTCAGTGCTTGCTGAACAAAACATATTCTCCATATACCTTTCAATTATAGTAATTGCCTTGTTCAAGTAAAGACATTTTTATATTTTGCTTATACTAGCAAGGCAAGGATGACATTTACTGTTAATTCTTGAGGGAAAGATAAATTACGGTCTCTTCTTGTGCTATCCCTTTCTCTGACATTCTTTGCAAGACCTCTCTTCTGCTGCAGTTGTGAAATACCGGTCTGTTTCAGTATCTGAAGTTCACAGGTGGGTTCAGACAACACACACACACCCCTTAATCCTAATATTTGCAAATTTAATGGAAAAAGCTTTTGAATACACTGAGTTTTAAAAGGGTGAACTTCATATCACTATTTGTCACTCCACATCAGTAATTGATGGCAGTTTCAGAAACCGCCATTAACTTAGAATATCACAAGTGAAATGGAGAGTTTTCAATATCAATCAAAATTTCAATACAGGAATAGATTAAATAGTTTCTGTGTTGAAGCCTATCCATTTGAAGAATAACCCAAAAGGCAAGCTGTCTTTTTATAGAATTCATATGCTTTGAAGCATCTTTCTTTCTATGAAGAGTGAATATATGATATAAACTCAGGAAGATCGGTTTCTATAAAATACATCTAGATTTTATGAGAGAGTCATAATGGAAGAAAACAAAGTGATGCAATTAGTGCAAATCAATCAGCCTGAAGCTAGAAGAACTAAGAATATCTTCTACCCATATTTCTACTCTTCAAAATTTAGCACTTTCTCCAACTGAGTTTCATTTGGGATCTCCTTACAAATGAACTTTGAAGTGTAGTTCAATCTCGTATATGACATTTTGTCAATAAATATCTTTGAAAATCAGTATGACTGTGAGAGAAAAATGTCAGCAGGTTTTCTCCTGCATGTGCATATCTGCCATTCTGATAAGTTCTAGCTCTTCTTGGAGCTCTACTTTGAATTCCTGTTTTATTATGTTCTTTTAAGGGAAAAAAGGCTTTCTTCTATGGTAATTATAATCTTGAGACAGCTCAAAATATTGAACTGGTTTAAAAATAACAGTCCCTTAATAAAGAGAGACCTGAGTCAAAGGGTAGTATATCATTATGTAATTAAAAGGTACATAAAAAATTAATACGCACAAGGGATAAGACTTCAAAAGTTCAAATTTAACTTTTGAATCTCTGATTTTTGATAAGGGAAAATTAATTTTGTATGAAAGTAGAATCTTTCACAGAACTTAACTTAAAAAGGACATTGTCCTTTTTACAAAAATACCTGGAATTCCAGATTTGGGGGGTTGTTTTGGTTTGTTTTTTTTAAAACATCTTAGTCTATTTTTATGCTATTCTTATGTCCTCTTTGGGTGCGTGGTTAATTTAAAGTGAAGTTGTTCTAATTTAAAGTCAAATTGCCCTCCTTTTCTCAATTATGATAAAGCCTTTCTGTCTCATATAGCCTTTCCCCAGAAGAAAGTTTTTAGATTATTTTGTTTCAACAGTGAGTCTGGCTTCATACAAACGCATTGGTTGAAACAACAACAACTAGAAGCTTCATAAACTACTGAAAGTATAGATTTTTCTACAACTATAGAGGAAAAATGTATTTTCTATAAATAGTATTAGAAGAATTTTTTTTTTTCTGCTACTTTTAGCTGGAGTATGTCTTGATCCTGACAGTATTGCACCTGAAACAAAATGCACTTGGATTTTCTATATTTTATATTCTATACTAGGTTTTACCATAATTACTTTAATGAATGATAATAATTTTAAAGTTCTGTCAACGAATTATCACTTTTTCTCAAAGCCTGGAAGAGAACATTGTGTTTGAAAAAGCTACTAGTGCCTCCACAGGCTGCTGTCTTTGCTGCTATGTGTTTGGACCAGCCCACCATCCTCCCTTCCTCCCTCCCTCCCAGTTTTCAGGTGCCAATACCTGCTCAAAATCTATGATATGTTATCAGTAAGGTAAATATCAGAAACTAGTTCAGGTGAGATAAATGTAGAGTGTAGAAGAGGAAGGGTTTATGGCAGCACTGTTTTTTTGTAGTTGTGGACAGGTATATGGGAAAGGAAAGGTCATATAGGGCAGAGGAATGTGTGCTCAACATGAAGAGGACTGGTGTCAGGAGCTAGAAATATAGATCAGGAGGAGCGAGGAAGAAGGCATCAAGCATAAAGTGGAAAAAACAGTCAGTAACAACAGGAGTGATTGGATGGTGTGGATGCTCAGCAAGTCTACAGATGACTACATTGAGAGACTAGTTGAACTGATGGAGGGAAGGACTTCCATACAGAGGGACCTCAACAAATTAGAGGAATGGATTGACAAATCTCATTCAAGTTCAACAGCAACAAATGGAAATATTTGCTTCTAAGATGGAATAACCCATGCAGAAGCAGTCAGGGGACTAATTGGAAAGGAGCAGCTCTGCAGAAAAGGAGCTGGGGGTCCTGGTGGACACCAGATTGAACACCCCTGTCTAAAAATGTTCTATATTAGCAAGAGTGGAGCCAGCAGGTTAAGGAAAATGATTATTCTTTTCAACAAAGGACTGATGAAATTACATCTAGAGCACTTGTTCAAGTTTTGGGACTCTCAGTATGATAAAAGCATTGACAAACCTGAGAAAGGCGAGGATCATTAAGAATCTCAGGTGACTGCAGCACAGGACATACAGAAAAGGCTGAAGGAGCTGTGCTTGTTTAGCTTGAAGAGGAGAAGAGATGGGGAAGGGGAATATAACTCCACTCTTTACTCCCAAATGCAGATTACAGACAGGAATAGACTCTTTGTCACTGTGAAAGAAGAACAATTGCATGTTGTACCAACAGAAATTACAATGAGTTATGAGAAAAATGGGTCTTACTGAGAGTGGTTTGACAGTGTAGCAAGTGTTCAGAGAAGCCATGGAATCTCCACCCTTCCTTGGAGATTTTCAAAACTCAGCTGGAGACTGCTCTGTACAACCTGATCT
>NW_009260616.1:6192938-6198440 GCF_000687185.1 Egretta garzetta
TTAACCTATGTTTCTTTGTTTCTTTCGTCTTACCTAAAAAAAAAAAAAAAAGTGTTTTGGGGTTTTTTTTAAGTTTATCAATTAGGATGTCAAGCTGCAACTCCGTACGTGTAAGAATTCTATATCTTAGTCAAGTCATGGGTAAAGACTTTAGTCGATGTGCCTTTGTATTTTTGACATGCTACAAAGCAGTAATTGGAAAACCTGCTTCAGAAAAGCTGAAACACCTCTGCATTTCTATGACGGCATATTTTAGTATTCCTTGCCTGAAGTGTTTAGCTATTGTAAGCAAATTATACTCTGTGCCGGGCATAATGACTGTATATGTAATAAATGTTTCGCTGGCCTGCTATTTGGCTGTAGTTGGCAATCATGTGTTCTGACACTGCACAGTGTCAGCTGCACAGCTAGCACCACATTTCAGGGAGGTGTGTCATGGACATCTCAAATTTTTGACCTACTGGACATTTTCTTTACAATGTATTAATTTACATCTCTACTTTATAACTGACCACACAAAAATATTTCTAGAGATGAACTTTTACTAAGTAAAGTATGAATGTGCAGCTGATTGTCAGGTTGCAGTAGGACACACATATCACTGGTACTGGAACTAGTCAAGCTGACATCAGTGAGTCTGTGCACACTGTGGACTAACCGGCTCTAAAATTGTGATTATAATGAAAGCAAACTAGTTCACAACTTTTTTTTTTTAAACTACCTGCTAAATTGCTATTCATTTAGAACTGCACAAGTACTTCTGACTCATTCACATCCTTGGTATGTACCACGTATGTACTCTTTACCAAACCAAACCATTATTTCATTTAGGGGGACGTCATTAGTGGTTAGGAGTATATACCCTTCAGGGAAATGACTATGGTTCTTCCAGGGGAAAAAAAGTTTTTGTAGTATAGTCGACTGGTTTCTAGAGGACTGCTGTTTAATAATAACTTAGTGCTGTGTTTTGCTTCTGGTGAAATTCTGCTGCTCCAAGCTCCATTCCTGCCCTGTCTTGGTTGAAAAGTTTTCCCTAGTCTTCAGGAGTCTGTTGTCCTAAAATAATGCCATTCAAATGGGAGATATCAAGGTTTTATTATTCCTGGTCTAGGCGATCCATGGCATGGCCTTCATACTGTATAACTCTGAGATATTTAATGATGCAGGAACTTCATACCCTCAATTAGAATTCTACTTGCATATAGAGAGATTCCCTGAATTGTCATATCCTTAAATCGCATCTCCTCTGTTACGTAAATGAAGTGTAAAAATGGCTTACAATTCCTGCAAGATGCACTGCTGTACAAAGAGCTGCTCATAAAATTACTGAATAGAATGAATGGATTAAGAACATTCACACTGTTACTTTCAGTGGATTAAATCTCCGTGCTTTTTATTTCAAGTTAATCAGCACTTTGTACTGCAGGATGAAAAACCAACAACCCTGTTCACTAAGCCTCAATAGCAGGAATCATTATCATGCCAAAGAACTTTCATTGCCGTGAATAAACTGCTGAACTTTTAGAGATGCCAAATTGCACTTCCTAAGTATGTACTATTTCTGTTCTTTTTAAAGTGAGCATAGAGGTTTATAAAAAGATGTATTCAGAAGTTTGGAGTTGTAAAAGTTTTGCAAATAGTCTAAGCCATGTTATTCATTCTATATAAATTGTGGTATACGTTCTGTATAATACACCTTAATATGCTCCCACACTCGATATTAATTTTTGCCGAAGGTGGCTAGATGTCATAGTGTGGGGTTTTTTCAAATTGCATGTCTTAATAAAGAAAGAGATTTTGGTTTTGACTTACTGAATGCACAAAAATCCCATACTACTTTGTATTTTACCCTACAACACGTAAGCAAGTAAGGATATTTTTCACAAAGATAGAAGATGCACAAATGTGAAACCATAATAGAAGCCCTTGTGCGACATTAACTTTGACATGCTACGTGAAGTGTCTCTCATAACTATTATATCTTATACATATTGTAACTTTCCAATTGTAATGTGTATTTACAAACTGTAGGCAGTCTTTTGAAAAATACATGCCTGCTAGTTCTTCCTAGCAGAAGAAAGTATAACATCGACTGTGCCCTTACTAAAAAAGCATAATAACTTAAATTATTTTCTCTAATAAAGGCTCACAGGTGTGCCACATCAGTATCAAAACCTGAAGAATGATGAATAGATGACTCTAAACAAGTATCATGTGTCTAATACCAGTTGTATCAGTTTCCCAGATCTTTTCAGGGTGTTGTTTATTTTATCAGACTAATTTTTAAAAGAGGGCTGATGGCTTTTAGGAGTTTTAAGCCAAGGTATGTTTATGGCAACTAATGAAAATACTGTGAGAGTTGACATCATTTCTATTTCACCCATATGCTGTATCCCCCTTTTTACCCCCTTCTTCTAGAAGTAAATGTTTCCCTTGTCAAATACCTTGAGACTAAATCCCTGTTTGGGCACTCAAACAGGTGATGTTTCTGCAGTCAGTCTGTACCTTAAGCCACAAGATAGAAGAGAGCAGGGAAAATCTACACCTGTTTCTCCTCACCATGCCTAAGTAACTATTTCAAATTACCTTGGGTAAAGTTTTGAGGATGCTCAGCCATCCCAAAACCCTCTTTCAGCTATTACTAGCTGCCCTCCCCAGGTGAGTCCTTCCCCCTTGCTCTCTAAAGTGAAATGTTGCTTGTAAGAATGACCAAAGTTATTGTCATAGCTTGTGTAGGGCAAAACTAACTATTTTTTTACAGTTTCTGACTATATTATATTTTATTTAGAATATTTCCTTAGCTTGAAAACTAACCTAGGCTGTAACAAAAGAAAAAAAAATGTTCTATGAATCTGAACTCTTATATGTATAATCTGAAGAAAGGCCTCTATATGTCCGTAATTTAAATGCTAGAATTGCAAATGTCTGTCAGTCAAACGAAGGGCTACTGCAGTCTCATAATAGTAGTGTAACTCCTAGCTAGGTAAGAAGTGTTAACAAACGGTCTGGCTAGAAACCCCATAACGCATTTGCTGTATGAGGCACTGCATGGGACTACTGGATGTTCGAGGTCACGTTTAGTCAAGCTGACATCAGTGAGTCTGTGCACACTGTGGACTAACCGGCTCTAAAATTGTGATTATAATGAAAGCAAACTAGTTCACAACTTTTTTTTTTTAAACTACCTGCTAAATTGCTATTCATTTAGAACTGCACAAGTACTTCTGACTCATTCACATCCTTGGTATGTACCACGTATGTACTCTTTACCAAACCAAACCATTATTTCATTTAGGGGGACGTCATTAGTGGTTAGGAGTATATACCCTTCAGGGAAATGACTATGGTTCTTCCAGGGGAAAAAAAGTTTTTGTAGTATAGTCGACTGGTTTCTAGAGGACTGCTGTTTAATAATAACTTAGTGCTGTGTTTTGCTTCTGGTGAAATTCTGCTGCTCCAAGCTCCATTCCTGCCCTGTCTTGGTTGAAAAGTTTTCCCTAGTCTTCAGGAGTCTGTTGTCCTAAAATAATGCCATTCAAATGGGAGATATCAAGGTTTTATTATTCCTGGTCTAGGCGATCCATGGCATGGCCTTCATACTGTATAACTCTGAGATATTTAATGATGCAGGAACTTCATACCCTCAATTAGAATTCTACTTGCATATAGAGAGATTCCCTGAATTGTCATATCCTTAAATCGCATCTCCTCTGTTACGTAAATGAAGTGTAAAAATGGCTTACAATTCCTGCAAGATGCACTGCTGTACAAAGAGCTGCTCATAAAATTACTGAATAGAATGAATGGATTAAGAACATTCACACTGTTACTTTCAGTGGATTAAATCTCCGTGCTTTTTATTTCAAGTTAATCAGCACTTTGTACTGCAGGATGAAAAACCAACAACCCTGTTCACTAAGCCTCAATAGCAGGAATCATTATCATGCCAAAGAACTTTCATTGCCGTGAATAAACTGCTGAACTTTTAGAGATGCCAAATTGCACTTCCTAAGTATGTACTATTTCTGTTCTTTTTAAAGTGAGCATAGAGGTTTATAAAAAGATGTATTCAGAAGTTTGGAGTTGTAAAAGTTTTGCAAATAGTCTAAGCCATGTTATTCATTCTATATAAATTGTGGTATACGTTCTGTATAATACACCTTAATATGCTCCCACACTCGATATTAATTTTTGCCGAAGGTGGCTAGATGTCATAGTGTGGGGTTTTTTCAAATTGCATGTCTTAATAAAGAAAGAGATTTTGGTTTTGACTTACTGAATGCACAAAAATCCCATACTACTTTGTATTTTACCCTACAACACGTAAGCAAGTAAGGATATTTTTCACAAAGATAGAAGATGCACAAATGTGAAACCATAATAGAAGCCCTTGTGCGACATTAACTTTGACATGCTACGTGAAGTGTCTCTCATAACTATTATATCTTATACATATTGTAACTTTCCAATTGTAATGTGTATTTACAAACTGTAGGCAGTCTTTTGAAAAATACATGCCTGCTAGTTCTTCCTAGCAGAAGAAAGTATAACATCGACTGTGCCCTTACTAAAAAAGCATAATAACTTAAATTATTTTCTCTAATAAAGGCTCACAGGTGTGCCACATCAGTATCAAAACCTGAAGAATGATGAATAGATGACTCTAAACAAGTATCATGTGTCTAATACCAGTTGTATCAGTTTCCCAGATCTTTTCAGGGTGTTGTTTATTTTATCAGACTAATTTTTAAAAGAGGGCTGATGGCTTTTAGGAGTTTTAAGCCAAGGTATGTTTATGGCAACTAATGAAAATACTGTGAGAGTTGACATCATTTCTATTTCACCCATATGCTGTATCCCCCTTTTTACCCCCTTCTTCTAGAAGTAAATGTTTCCCTTGTCAAATACCTTGAGACTAAATCCCTGTTTGGGCACTCAAACAGGTGATGTTTCTGCAGTCAGTCTGTACCTTAAGCCACAAGATAGAAGAGAGCAGGGAAAATCTACACCTGTTTCTCCTCACCATGCCTAAGTAACTATTTCAAATTACCTTGGGTAAAGTTTTGAGGATGCTCAGCCATCCCAAAACCCTCTTTCAGCTATTACTAGCTGCCCTCCCCAGGTGAGTCCTTCCCCCTTGCTCTCTAAAGTGAAATGTTGCTTGTAAGAATGACCAAAGTTATTGTCATAGCTTGTGTAGGGCAAAACTAACTATTTTTTTACAGTTTCTGACTATATTATATTTTATTTAGAATATTTCCTTAGCTTGAAAACTAACCTAGGCTGTAACAAAAGAAAAAAAAAAAGTTCTATGAATCTGAACTCTTATATGTATAATCTGAAGAAAGGCCTCTATATGTCCGTAATTTAAATGCTAGAATTGCAAATGTCTGTCAGTCAAACGAAGGGCTACTGCAGTCTCATAATAGTAGTGTAACTCCTAGCTAGGTAAGAAGTGTTAACAAACGGTCTGGCTAGAAACCCCATAACGCATTTGCTGTA